>NW_020664435.1:13967734-14047161 GCF_002925995.2 Terrapene triunguis | reverse complement strand
ATTTTTTTGTTTCCCACCCAAACTCTTCAAAGAAAAAAACACAAAGAAAGACAAAACCAGCAGTATTTCACATTGCTTTATGCTACAGATTTTGTTGCAATTTATTTTCAAAATAAAGTCACAGGATTATAGGGGAAGTTACATGAAAAATTCTCGAAATTAATGTTCACTATTTTACGCTCAAAATCATCTGAGGGAACAATTAAAAATGGTGCAAGTTTAGGTGCTTGGATTAAGGCTCTTTTTGAATGTTTGCCATTTAAGGCGTTACTTCTGTGACCAAGAAGACTACTTGCACCGCGCAATACCCTCTCCAATTTGCTCCTGCATTCTTTCTTGCATTTTAATCCCACTCCCACCCGCAAAAATCTTCGATCCTGCAAAACCCGCAAGAGAGTTCCCCCATGCCACAAAAATAATTATATATTATATAAATAAAATAAAAGCCAACTTTTTTTATATATAAACTAAAGTAAGTTTGCTTTTTATATATTAAAAAAAAATGGAATTCAGACACAATTTTTACCACAAAAAGATTTTTGTGGAGGGAGGGATAGCTCAGTGGTTTGAGCATTAGTCTGCTAAACCCAGGGTTGTGAGCTCAATCCTTGAGGGGGCCACTTAGGGATCTGGGGCAAAAATCAGTACTTGGTCCTGCTAGTGAAGGCAGAGGGCTGGACTCGATGACCTTTCACGGTCCCTTCCAGCTCGATGAGATAGGTATAAACAAATCTTGCTTAAACCATGTAAAAATACTTTAACACCTGTTTAAATAGACAGCAAATCTCTTTCTATCCTTTGCTTACATTTAAATATTAAAACCTTTATTTAAATAAAAGAAGAAAATCTTGCTTTACACTGATGAAATTCTATTTATGGCAAACTGATGAGAGATTTAGTGTTTTCCCACAAATTACCGCAGTCTGGTTTTTGTGTCCACCCAATCCCACCCACAACAAAGTCCATTTTACCCGCTCCCACTGTTATGGCAGTGGGTCTGGCGGGCCCGTGTGATCCCAGTCCCATTGTAGGGCTCTACTAGCACTTTTGTAAGGGTTGCTGGGTCAGGGCCTGGGCAGATAAAACCCTAGGACCTGATTCAAAATACACAGACCTCAGTGGAAGTTTTTCCATTCACTTTACTGGGCTTTGGCTCAGGCTCCTAATGCAGGACAAAGCAGACAGAACAATCAGACTATACATGTTATTTTATGGAAAAAACAGTTCACACTTGTGAACAGACAGTAATCAGAATTGTTCTTTAGTATTAATCCACTATATCTGACAACCATTAATATGTATTCTTAATGTCTCTGCATTACCAAAGTTAGTACCATATGTGAAGTATTAAGCAGAACTCCCCATTCAAAATAATGTGGCTCAAACTTATTTGCAATACCATTCATATAGCCACAAACTTCACCCCATAAAGTCTCAAATATACTTCATGTGCAAAAGACCAGTTAGAAATTACAAGACTATAAGAAAAAAATGAACTCAATACAAATTGGGCAAAAACTAGGGCATCAGTTCTGCCGTCAGGGACAGTTATAAATTGAATTACTTTGGATTACAACAGTATAAACTGCCAATTTTTCAGGTGCAATATGAAATAAAATTGTGATCTCATTTGAGATAACAGATTAAGAAGATAGAAGTGATAAGCAAATCTGATTCTCTGTGCTCCTAATAATATTAAACTGGACTGCAAAATCAGAATATGCTGCAGCCCAATTGTCACATGAACAAAAAATTATTCAACTGAAACATACATTGCTATTCTAAGTAAAACTACTTAATTCTACTACAGGGTTGCCAACTTTCTAATTGCACAAAACCGAACACACTTGCCCCCCTCCCTCCATCGCTCACTCTCCCCCACTCTCACTGGGCTGGGGAATGGGGTTGGGGTGTGGGAGGGAGTGAGGGCTCTGGGGTTGGGCCAGAAATGAGGGGTTCAGGGTGTGGGAGGGGGCTCCAGGCTGGGGCAGGGGATTGGGGTGCAGGGGGGGGTGAGGCTCCGGCTGGGGGTGCAGGCTCTGGGGCGGGGCTGGAAATGAGGGATTTGGGGTGCAGGAGGAGGCTCCAGACTGGGGCCAAGGGGTTTGGAGTACGGGAGCGGGCTCAGGGCTGGGGCAGGGAGTTGGGGAGCGGGAGGGAGTGCAGGGTCTGGGATGGGGCCGGAGATGTGGGGTTTGGGGTTTAGGAGGGGGCTCAGGGCTGGGGCAAGGAGTTAGGGTGCGGGAGGGGGTTCCGATCTGGGGTAGTTCGGGGTGCAGGCTCCGGCTGGGCAGAGCTTACCTCAGGCGACTCCCAGTTGATAGCGTAGTGGAGCTAAGTCAGCATGTCCAGCCCCTAGGTGGAGGCGCGGCCAGGCATCTCTGTGTGGTGTGCGCTGCCCACAGGTGCTGGCCCAGCAGCTCCCATTGGCCACGGTTCCCGGGCAATGGGTGCTGCAGAGCCAGCACTCGTGGCGGGGGCACCATGCGGAGCTTCCCAGGCCACAGGGGCATGCCGGCTGCTTCCGGGAGCTGCACCGAGCCAGGGCAGGCAGGGAGCCTGCCTTAGCCCCGCTGCGCTGCCAACCGGACTTTTAACGGCCCAATCAGCAGCGCTGACCGGAGCCGCCAGTGTCCCTTTTCGATCAGGTGTTCCGGTCCAAAACCGGATGCCTGGCAACCCTATTCTAATATAGTTAAGAGAACATCATCAAGATTCATAGGTAAGGCTAAGATTTTGTCATGGATATTTTTAGTGAAAGTCAGGGAGAGGTCACGAGCAATAAAGAAAAATTCACAGAAGCCCGTGACCTCTCCCTGATTTTTAGTAAAAATACCCATAATAAAATGGGAAGGGACTGGGCGGTGCAGGGTGGCTGGGAGCTCTGGGGCCCCATCACTCATGGAGACTCAGAGCTCCAGGGTCCCCCTGACCCCAGCAGTGGAGGGGAGCTGCAGGCTCCTCCTTCCCCCTATAATAATAATAATTTATGGAGATATCCTATCTCCTAGAACTGGAAGGGACCCTGAAAGGTCATCGAGTCCAGCCCCCTGCCTTCACTAGCAGGACCAAGTACTGATTTTTGCCCCAGATCCCTAAGTGGCCCCCTCAAGGGCTGAACTCACAACCCTGGGTTTAGCAGGCCAATGCTCAAACCACTGAGCTATCCCTCCCCCAGCGGCGGGGAGCTGTGGGAACCCCCCTGCCGCCATCGCAGTGGGGAGTTGCGGGGTTTCCCCTGCCCCCCCCACAGCAGCCGGGGAGGTCCCCCTGGCCTCCTTGCAGTGGCGGGCGGGGAGCTGCCGGGGTCCCCATGTCCCACGGCAATGGGTGGGGAGCTGCCGGGGTCACCTGTCCCCCACAGAAGCCGGAAGCTGCGGGGTACCCCCCTGCCTGCAGCAGCTGGGAGCTGTCAGGTACCCCCGCTGCCCAGGGCGGCTGGGAGCTTGGGGTCCCGCTGCCTCAGACAGTGGGGGTACCTCGTAGCTCCCTGCCGCTGCAGAAGGCGGTGGAACCCTGCAGCTCCCAGCCGCCGGGGCTGAAGTCACGGAGGTCTTTGGAAGTCACGGATTCCGTGACTTCCATGACCTCCATGACAAACTCGTAGCCTTATTCATAGGCCCAAAATTTGACCTTGTTTTTCCCCACATCGAATTTTATAAAAGGATATCTAAGTTTTTCTTTAGACTGTGCCATTTTTGTACAAACACAAATGCTTCAAGATTCTTCTCAAAAAAGGCAGATATATAGCCTATGACACATGATTCAATATTCATAGCTGACATTATAGTAACAAACCAGTGATGGAAGAAAAAGTTTTGTTAAACAGATTTTAATCTAAATTTGCAAATGATTAATTTAAACAGTTAATAGGGTGGTTTTTGTTTAAATCTTGACAGTATCCTTTCTAAGATTGCATCAGCTTTTCTGCTAGTTTTTTTTTACCTTTTTCTGCTACCCTATTTTCAGTAGAAAACAGCCAGAAAAATTTGCTCCTAATTGAAACCTGGCATACATGGTCTCAGTTCAAATGATTTTTTAAATTGTTTTTAATACACTTGGGGACCACAGGGGAGAATAAAGTATTTTTAATATAAAAAGATGAAAAACTTAATATTTGACTGTATCTCAAAATTAGCTTCATATATTAAACAATTAGCAATTCAATAATCCAAAAGGAGACTAGCAATAAAACCAAATCATTGGCTTTTTTTAAAAAACAGCTAATTTTTTCCAGCAAATATTTTAACTAATTTTAAATTGTGGATTTATGCCAAAATTGTCAAACTTGGGAATCTAAAATAGGCACCTAAGTGGCATATTTAGGTGGTTAAATATCGATTTTTGGAACCTGAAGTTAGGTACCTAAGATTGAAAATACTGGCCTTAGTTCATATGTAGAATAGCCCTTCTGACATAATGGGAGCCACTATGTTCCTATTAATAAACTACTGTACGTGTAATACAATCCCATAGTACAGTACTTATTGGAGCCTGGCACAACTTTTTCAAAGTTTGGCTTTTGTTCTGTAGGAAAAGCATGTTGAGAAGCAACTTGGGATCTCTCACAATTCAAGCCATTTGGTCAGAGAGTGCACCATGCATTGCATTTCAATAGCTGACCTAGGAAGAGTTGCAGACTTGTAGTCGGCCTTCTTTCCTCGCTGCGTGGTTAGTGTTGCAACTGAGGCTGTTGTGAAGTTGTGATGTAAGAAAGATGGGACGGTGCAATGGAAAGGTAGCCCTGAATGAACCCTTATAGACAAGGCCTATGGAATTTAACAGGAATGAAAACAATATGAAATAGAAGTTATCAGAGAATGACACACTTTTTATAGTTTTGTGTTTTTTTTGTTTTAAAAACTTCCTATATACTTCCATAGCAGGGTCATAATTTTCTGTTAAATACTACAGGAAGATTCAAATAACTATACAAAGATTACTGTTCCCCAAAAATTTGTGTCAGAGTCCTCCATAAGAAAAAGAATGGGGGAAGCCCTGGAAATCTGCATTTTAGTTTGGTTCCCTGTTCCGTGGCACATTCCATAGCCAGGATCAGTGAGTTCATCCCATGTTCAGATATCAGGCAACTACACCCCCACCAGCCAATGAGATTTTTTTTGTTTTTAAAGGTGCCTAAATGCAACTTTCCACTACATACCACAACAGCTCTCAAGCTCATAGATGTCTAGTGTTTATTTTGACACTTGAATTACCACTCAAAAGTTTTTTGTAAATGTTTCATCCTTTAGTATTCTCCTAAATGAGTTCCCTCTTACTGTTTTCTACAATACTCCCGTAAATCTAAAAGGCTATCGCAAAATAGAATGGTATTTGATGCACTACCGTCATTACAATAACTTAAAAAAACCTAAATCTCTATTGCAAACTACTTTCCACTTCTAATAAAACCTTGGTTTTCTCCTTTTAACCCCCATTAAAAGATCAGAGGGAATGCTGACATACAAGATTTGGCAGGCACTCAAGTCATAGTAGGTACCCCATCAGACATCCCTTGTTCTTAGAGACTAGACACCAAGTAAAAATGAATCTTGGCCTGAAATCAAACCTTTACAGTAATCCACCATAATTTAGCTGTTCATAAATGAAAATGTTAAACCTTTTTTAATTTTAACTTCAGGAGAAGTGGAAGTGGGGAGGGTCATTTAATACTGATATATAGCCTGCTAAAGAGGTAATTTCATTATTAGACTCTTTTAATCTTGTTCACTGCACCAGTAGAGTTTATGGATTAGGAGCACATACTTGGATTTGGTAATTTACATCAATCGCTAATTTGCCAATATTTCCATGGTATGTTGCTCTATATTCAAAGCATTCACTTCTTTTAAAGCTTTTGTCCTGGTTTATATTCTTATACATTGTAAGTCATCTCTCTCTTACCAGTAATTAAGAAATATTTGCTATTGATAAGTATGATGTGCTTTACTGTGCTACACAATTAAGAAGGGGGCAAAGGAACAGTATAACATATCTCTAGCATATCAGATGAAAATACCCTAATTAGAAACTAATCTGTCATCCATATCAATATAATGAGGGATTTAGTCTCAATGTTACAAGTTAGATCAGCACTGGAGGACTGCAAACTGTCAAATACAATTTACAATGGTAACATTTTATGGTCTTTAGATCAACTAAAGAAAAACTTTCTGTAATTTTCATCATATTCACATTAACTTAATTCTGATAAACCTCTAGGTAAGGTTTTAGACCCTATGCTTTCAAGTTTCTTCTTTGACATGAATACTTAGAGGCAATAAGATCAAACTATTATAACGATAGCATCCAAATTTACTTCATTCTCTTAGATACCAACAGTTATACATTCACTTAAATTGGGACTACTCACAGTAGTAAAGTGAAACATCTCCACGTGTATTCACAGGACTGATACCTTAATTGATCTAGCAAGAGAACCTGTGATTCCTACAGCTGTAATAGCAACAAGAATGTAATTTAATCTCCTAAAAGTGTATGCAAATAAACACAAAAATGTTAAAAAATAGCTCTTGTAATTTATTAACATCCCCAATGATTGTAAAAACTTTGTTTGAGGGTAATCTTCGCTAGATATTTGCATTTTGTTTATAGCCCCTATCCCCACGAGACTAGATATTATATGAAAATCTCAGCTTTCACATGAGGCGAGGTGGGCGGGGTGGGGGAGGAGTAAATTTCTAACCCTCGCAATTACAGATTAAAGTTTGAAAATATGACTTGAGTGCAACCAAACTCTCAAAAGTCAGAAGACAAATATAACACCCAATATTTTATAAAAATCTCATGATTTCTATTCCAATCTTAGGATTTTGTAATGTTTGGGCTTAGGCAATACTGCAGTAGTATAGCATTATAGAAAGGCACAGTTCTGAACATCTGGAAATACAAAGCACAATAAGAGACAAAATATTCCAGGTTAGCCTGAACAGTGGCTGAAATATACCCCATTAAAATTTTCAGCAAATAAGTGTCAAGGAAATGAAGCTTCAGTTAGAATAGGAATTACAACCAGTTCATGTTAAGGGAAAGATTCTTTTGTCTCTTTCCTGAAATGGACACAAGAAGGAAGGTGAGGGCTCAGCAAAGGTGGCATAAAGCCACCTTTCTGACACCTGAATACTGCTCCTTTTGCAACATAGAGCAACCCCAGTTAAGTGTTTGCAGGTTAAAGGGATTAGTGTATTTGCAAAACTAGTCAGCAGTGGACTTCCCAAGCATAAATGTGAATTATTAAAGTTCTACTATAGCTAAGAGATGGTGGAGACCTAATGAAACTAAGTCCCCCGATAGAGTATCAAGTATCAGAGGGGTAGCCGTGTTAGTCTGGATCTATAAAAAGCAACAGAGAGTCCCGTGGCACCTTTAAGACTAACAGATGTATTGGAGCATAAGCTTTTGTGGGTGAATACCCACTTCGTCATGACATCTGACAAAGTGGGTAGTCACCCACGAAAGCTTATGCTCCAATACATCTGTTAGTCTTAAAGGTGCCACAGGACTCCCAATAGAGTATGTTTATATTAAACAGATTACACCCGATTACACTGCTGTCCTTATATTTTACTTTATATGCTTTTTTTTAGGGCATGTACAAATGAGAAAAATGTTTATTGTAAAGGAGTTCTTCCAAGGCAAAATTGGCAGTTAGGTACTTACCTCTGATAAAAACCTCGATGGGAGGTAGGCACCTACCTGGCATCCATACCTTTGAAAATCACCCTACACAATGTTATTTGGAAGGAAGAAACCACCATTACTGAAATTTAAAAATATTACCACATTAGACTCTGTAATGCAAAATTAGCCTCTAGAAGTTGATTATAATTATGCACAGGGAATTTCAGTTCAATACTGAAGGACATTTAACATTTTATACTTGTAAACCATCTTCATAAGTGTTTTTTGTTAGTGAGTTCATAATAAAGCAAAGCACCAGGGTTATGAGATCTTTTTCATAAAAAATTAAGAGGTTTATATATGCTGTTAAAGAGTCAGACTGATATTTGATTAGGAGGCACAACCTATTTAAAAGCAAGCTTTCAAAAAGTTAACTTGATAATGCAGCAGATGGTGCAAACAGACCATTTTTAGAACACCAAAGCATTTCCGAGAAATGTATTATTCTAGGAAAAACATCAATATGTATTAATTGTGACATGATAATTTTCTAATATAATGTTATAAGGCATTAGTGTTTCTAATACTGATTTGCCTTGCCAAAAGTTAAAAAACACACCAAGAATTTTTTACTAGTACAATTTGTAATAGAATAAAATCAAGCATCTGTATATTATTTTATGTTAATTTTCCTTCCAATCATGTATTAGTAGTAATTAGTGACCACAAGAGAGACAAGTGAGAATAATGAATGTGAGAGAGAAAGCGGCGTGCTCCCACAGGCACTGTACGAGGACACGTTGGGGGAGGGTGGCATGTCATAAAATCAAAAGTCAACACATTTCAGAATGAAGGACTGGACATTGAATAAAAGCAGCATGTGAAGTTACACCAGCTAAAATAAAATTACAAGGGCTAGTGGTTCCTAGGTTTCAGACATATGATGGCAGTAAAGTCTTTGCATAATTGGGTACAACTCACAGCCAAGAGAAGGGCCAGGTCCCCTAATGCAGATTTCACAATAATACTTTATTATGAGAAGTTTATAATTTTCTGGAGAGAGTGGAAAACGATATTGCAAGTTAAAACACATCATACAAGTTATGGTCATGTTTTAGTGAAATTAAAAAGAAGAAACTGAATTGTTTTTAAGATCAAAAGAAAGGTATGAACCTCCCTAAATTAAACCATTTTTATTTGCTTAGTGGTTCACTTAGGATTGAGTTAAGGCCCACCAGAAACCAAAAACAAAACAAAACTAGTTTTAGATAATACACCTGAACTAAAATCCCGGCTCCACTGAAGTCAATGGCGCAAGTCCCATTAACTTCAGTGGGGCCAGGTCAGGACTTCATGCCTGGTGTCCTATGGATTTACATCTGTTTAGGTTATAAATCAAGAGGATATTCTATCATTCACCACTATAGTGAAGTGAACACTAAGGCCCAGATTCTGTCACCTTTCTTCACATTGAACATGACTCTGCAAATGGTGCAACCAACTGCAGTGGGACTACTCATGAAGTAAATTACCATTCAGTATGAGCAAAGGTGGCAGAATCTGGCCCTAAATATCAGTTAGCATCAATTCATTTATTTACATAAAGATCAGAACAGCATCTTGATATAGTTCTTACCTAAATCTGTGGGATACCCAATACACCTCAAATAAAAAACAAGCATTTGGATTATCAGTGTGTTGTACTCATAAATTGCTATGTTATTAGTAGTGCAGTAACTCCTCACTTAAAGTCATCCCGGTTAACGTTGTTTCATTGTTACGTTGCTGATCAATTAGAGAACATGCTCGTTTAAAGTTGCACAATGCTCCCTTATGCATTGTTGTTTGGCAGCTGCCTGCTTTGTCCACTGCTTACAGGAAGAGCAGCCCCTTGCAGCTAGCTGGTGCGGGCTTGGAACCAGGGTGGACCCGCTATCAGCTCCCCGCTCCCCTAAATTCCCTGTGCGGCAGTCGCCCAGCCAGGGCCGGCTCTGGCTTTTTTGTCGCCCCGGGGGGGGGGGGGGGAGAGGGCAGCCGGAGCCCTGGGGCGAGGGTGGCGAGCCCGGCTGTGGCCCCGCTCTCCCCAGCGGCCGGAGCGCCGCGCCGCCCCCCTCCAGGTGCCGCCCCAAGCACCAGCTTGTTTGCCTGGTGCCTGGAGCCGGCCCTGCGCCCAGCAGGCTATCAGTTGCCGGCAGTTCAGCTGTCCCTCCCCCCACTGCCATGTGCTGCTCCTGCCCTCTGCCTTGGGGCTGCTCCCCGGAGCCTCCTGCTTGCTGTGCGGGGGCTGGGGGGAAAGAGGGGAGCTAATGTCAGGGTGTCCCCCTCCCCCCTGCTCCTGTCCCCCGCTTACCCCATCTTCCATAGAGCAGTGGGGACACACAACAGAGCTCAGGACAGAGGGAGCTACCTGGCAGCAGCTGCCGTCTCAGCTTGCTGATCTACTTAAAAAGGCAGTGTACTTAGAGTGGGGTCAGCGTGCTTAAAGGAGCAATGCACATCTCTCTCCCACACACCTGGTGTATGTCTCTGTCTGCCATGCTGTCTCCCCTCCCTCCATTAGTGCTGCTTTATAGAGTGTGAGGGTACATTAACCACAACGAGTTAACCCTTGATGGCTCAGCCAATTGCTAGTTCATCATTTAGCAGTAAGGCATTCCCTGGGAAATATCCCACCCTCTGACTTCACCACCTCAACCAAGCTGCACAATCACCATCGCTGTGTACCAGTATTAAATTGTTTGGTGAAAAAAATTTCCCTGGAACCTAACCCCCCCATTTACATTAATTCTTATGGGGAAATTGGATTCGCTTAACATCGTTCCATTTAAAGTAGCATTTTTCAGGAACATAACTACAACGTTAAGCGAGGAGTTATTGTACATGTGGAGCCATTTTTGAGGTAGCTCAGTATCAAATGGTTACTCATTCACTTCTATTTCTGAAATCCTGAATCTTTCATGTGAAAGAAAGCACCTAAAAGATAAGTGTTACTGGACCACAACAAAGAGTAGTTTGTGTTCCTGATAAGTTCAAAGGAAATCTGAAATCAATTAAATTTGGGAAATTGGTGTTTAAACAGAAAATCTATTAAACCTGGCATACATCAGTTTTTAAAGTAAAATACAAAATATATGTGCCCCATTCTAGACAGGCCTGATTTTTTTCAAACTATGCCCAGAAAGCTAGAAATTAAAATATTAAATTACTATATTAATTGCAACTATCAGAGTGCAATATTTGGTAAATACTGAAATATAACATGCACTTCACTACTTTGCTAACTATAAAAAGGAACATATCTCTCACCTCAAACCCCAATTTTCCTTCACAACCTTAAGTAGGGGGATTCTAGAAGGACAGCCCTTATGACCGGAGGGATCTACTAAAAGATTCAGCTTTGAATTGCATACAACGACTGCAAAGGGAAAACTCTCCCGGTACGAGGAAATGTCAGATATGTTCCCTCTATAAACAAGGTACTACTGTGATCTGTGTTCATAGTGCTGAGATCACAGTAGGGAGCCCCTCACCTGCCCTTCTCCAGGTACTAGTACTGCTACTCCGTGTAAGAGAATTAAACAGAGCTTCTGATGGTGCCTTTGCTTTATGCTATAAATTAATAATTAAGGTTAGAAGTGGGATTGCCTGTTTAATCAGTTCTCCTCTGGTTCATAAGATGCAGGTGGGAGTGATGTCCCCCTGTTCTGCAACTCAGCTGCTGGTTCATGGGGAGGTAGGGTCTATTGCGTATGAGAGCAGCCTGGGAGTAACTACTGGAGGCTGCAGTCTCTCTGCATCTTCAGAGTCTCCAGAGGAGGGCAGGAAGGGAGGGGAATTTCCTTTTCTGCCTGTAGCACCGAAACACTGTTGTACTGAGTTTACAGACAAAGTTAAACTAAGTAAGAATTTAAACTATTTGGCAGCGTCTTCTCAGGAAAAATCCAAGTTTACAGAAGGGGAGGGGTGTTTTGCTAGCTCCAGGTGCAGAGGTGGCACTCAGAGGGAAAGTTTGATTTAAATGCAGCAGGAGCAGGTGCAATGCAAACATCTGCTACTATTAATTTAACCAAAAAAATTCACTTAAATGTAATGTTGTAAATATACATTAGTCAAGTGACAGCGAAACATTTACCAGGAGTGCTATCTTTTTAAAACTTCATTTTGTATTTTATTTTGGGTGTTGTATTAATGTCTGCCATATATGCAAATACTGCACAAACCCAAAATTTCACAAATTTAGCATTTCTGAACAAAGTTTTATATATGTACTGAAACAATATGCTCAGTTTGCAAATAATTTAAATTTTAAAATCATCACAAAAGAAAAACAAACAAACTCAAAATCTGTATAAAAAAATACAAGCCAGGATATAATCTGCAAATAATTTTATAATCTTTATAATTACATGCTTTATAATTGTACTCATCTCTTTTTCATATCATTTTAATGGTATCATCAGATGTAGCCTCCTGGTCCATTCATTATAGCTAATTAGACTGAGAAAATAATTTAGGAAGACTCACTCAGAAGAGGTTTGCAATTGTTGCAAAGTTTTGGCTTGCTGTGGACTGGATGAAAAAAAACTCTTCTCTAGGCTGAAGAAATGTATTATTATTGAAAAAAATATAAAACATTAAAAGCACAAGCTTTCTCCTTACTTGGTTGGTGTAGGAGATGAGAGACAGACAGCACAGAAAATCAAAAAATGTGGAACTAGCCCCAAATAATGCCAAGAAAAACTATTTATGTTTTTTAGCTATTTATTTTTGTCTAACTGAAAGGCCATATATCAAAAATTTGTAGTGTCTGCTGCTTGTACCAGCCAGCAGGAAACCAAAGTGAAATGAAATAAAATAAAAAAACATCAAGGAAAGCACATCTGGAATTTTGGACATGCAAATACTTCTTAAAATATTTAGCAATTTTTTGAGCAATACTAATTTCTGTAAAGGTAACTATTTCCTTCAGTTAGTAGCCAAAGACAGAATTTACCGTTATCTGGATAACCTCCTAACAGAGAGCCAAACTTGCTTTCAATAGCACTTGCATTTGTTAAATTTAATTTTTCCTTGATTCATCTTATTTTTATGGCTATTACATTACGTGAATGATTACAACACAAATACATTGTTGAGGGTACTCAGTAAGGGATGCCTACTTGAAAAATATCAGTAATAGCAACGATGAGCTTGAAATTTTATTTGCATGAGGTCGAAAACATTAAAAATAGCTGATGTTCCTACTCTTTCTTGAGCGTTACCACCAACCCAAGCAATGAACTGGCAAAGAGTGGCAAGTTTTTAGTCCAAAATAAGACTGAATTTCTATAGTAATCCTCTCAGAGAAGATGGAGATTTTGTTTTGGTTTTGTGTCATGGAAAAATGTCACACACACATACCTACCTATAAAGATATATAATAGCTATTAAAATATTACATGTTTACACAGATTTGAGTACATCAGACAAGAAGCATGAGAGCTAACATGCATCGTATTTGCTCTCTTTAGCAGAAAATTAGCATAATTATTACAATAATTCTCATCATTGTCTCTGCCCCTTCTTCTGTCTCATTCTACTCTTTGGAGGCCCTCTTCCCTCATTTTGAAAAAAAATTCCTTTTGCTTCCTAGGGGTGCACAGATTCCCACAAGCTACACCACAATCTCCTCGTCCTTCCCCTCCCACATATCAAGATTCTTTTCTAGTTACCAGCAGAAGCATGGTTACAACAATAGCTTTTGGTATATAAATGCTGGAGAGGTGAACAGTGGTTCAATATTTTGGTTAATGAAAGAATCAGTTTTCATAATGCCCATTGACTCAGAGTTTAGTCAGGTGAGAGTTGCCCATTTTTTCATGATGTCAGAGTTTTGCAAAGAAACATTGCATTGTGATCTGTTCCACTATTAAATTTTTCCCTGAGAGGTTCACCCAAGTTCTCTAGTGACTCTTGACTTAAGATGTTACTTTTTTGGCAATGATAATGATCTGGCAATGGTCCTTTTTAATAGCTTATATAAACAGTTTAGGATTAAGTGAAAAATTATATTTAAAGCAATGCGCTTCTTGTTTCACGCATTTCATTCCAAAAAGTTTGTACTTAGCTCCATATTGCATGTCAAAATACTACTCGAGAGTTAGTACTCTGTGCAACACTTCAAACTTGTTCTTACAAATTGGGTCATATTTTGATTAAATAAAGTCTGATTCTGAGAAGGACTGAGCACCCACAACTGCTGCTGAAGTTAATAGGAGCTGCATGTTCCCATCACCCATCATCCTTGAAAATCAGGCTCTGTGTACACAAGTCTGAATGTATATAATCTTTTCTCTAGATATTCTGGGGGGTTTTAAGACTCCTAACCATTCTCCTTTGCCCGATTCTATAATCCTAAATCCCACTGCCAAATGATACATGCCTCTAAGTACTTAGGAGGTATTTTTGTGTGTATTTTGTAGCATTTTATATGCTACTGAGATAAATCCATGCAACAGGGAATTACATACTAAGCTATCCTCCAAGAGATGGATTTCTGTTAAGCCCTTATCAGCATAGAGATGTTTGTTTATGAATCCCATTATTTGGGAAACTGTGACTAGTGATTTCTGCATATTCCCATGTGCCTCAATTATGTGAATGTTAACAGGAGAGAACAGCAGCATATTTTTACTCCAAGTTGGTGGCTGAAGTTTTGCACCTGCAATGAATTACTCTCCAATAAATTGCCAAGAATGAGCATGAACGAGCCCCAGTGCAATTCATTTCAGGTGCAGAGCTGGGCCCACAAAAAATGGAAGTCCTTCACCACCAACCTCCTGTCCAAAAAACAATAGGGCATCACTCTAGCAGTACCACTGGAAGTGATGTTTTGGCATTAGACAACAGTAACTGATAGTGAAGATAATCTTTCGGAGCACCACTTTGGAGAACGGTACTTTCAGTAATATATCAAAAAGGATTGTGGCTTCAGATATTTGTATAAATGCCATGAAGTGTTAGGTATTGGTGAAATACCTAACGCCCCAGACTATCCCCTGGTGATCACACAATATGCCCATATCTAAATAAAAATTATAACTATCAACAGGAACTTTCCTTCCTGACAACATTTCCATAAACCTCATAGATAATTTTCATCTGATTAAAATAATCTCTCTTTTTAAAACTAACAAAACAAACCCAAGATCCTCCCTATACCTTGTTTCTTATGCAAACAGAGAACAGATGATATTGGATAGATATGACAAAGGTTCTATTCACCCAAATTCATCTGTTACAAATAGGGTAAGAGAGAACTTCTTTGCTGTCAATGACTCCCAATTGGTAAATTTCATAGAAAATGCTAGCTTTAAAAAAAAAAAAAAAAAAAAAAAAAAAAGTAAGGTTGCACAGTGAAACATACTAATATCGGGAATTACTAAATTAAGGATGGCTGTGCAATTTTAGTTCTTCCCTCATGTATACATTATAATACTGTTAATTACTTGAACACATTGTATTTTTTCATGCTTAAGTCCCTTTTGAATTCAATGGGATGAAAGTACATGCTCAGTTGTCGTCCTGAATAGAGAGGCTTCCCTGAATCAGAATACATGTAGGTTGTATGATGCACAGTAAATGAAGTAGCTATTCATTTTTATAACTATTTATTTACTTAGGAAGTTTTAACAGCTTTACAAATCATTGCCATGTAAAGATCAGAAACAAAACAATATTCATTACAACAGTGAGTTTATTTTTTTTTTGTTTTAGAGAAATATTATGATGTAATATAATCATCAAATCTCTCTAACAGAGATCAAATAGCATCATCTCTATGTATCAGAATGAACCTCTTTGTTGCTGGTGATTTTATTAAATAGAGTGAAACTACTGACTTACTCATTTACCAAACCAGGCACAACTATCAAAAATTAATAGTAAAAAAACTGGACAAATATGCCCTTTTTTTTTTTTAGTTGGCAAACTTACTTTGATTATTGAATAAATGGTAACCAAGTAGCTACGGTCTTGGAAAAGACCTGCAGCTTGTGGTTGTTAAGTGTAAGCTCTGGATACTCTCTGGCTTTTTTCATAATTAATTTTTTCTGCTGATAATGATGAAAATTTTACAATGAAATCTCTGGGTCTGTTCTGAAGACCAGGCAGAGTGAATAGTGCCTCATGCATTCTGTCTACTTTCCCTTCTAGCAGAGCACTCGGATTTAACAACTGTGCAACTACATACCAAAGTTGGTTTCCTCCTTCATAGACTTTAAGGTCAGAAGGGACCATTATGATCTTCTAGTCTGACCTCCTGCACAACGCAGGCCACAGAATCTCACCCACCCCACTCCTATAACAAACCCTGACCTATGTCTGAGCTATTGAAGTCCTCTACTTGTGGTTTAAAGACTTCAAGGTGCAGAGAATCCTTCAGCAAGTGACCCATGCCCCACGCTGCAGAGGAAGGCGAAAAATCTCCAGGGCCTGTGCCAATCTGCCCTGGAGGAAAATTCCTTCCTGACCCCAAATATGGTGATCAGCTAAACCCTGAGCATATGGGCAAGACTCACCAGCCAGACACCCAGGAAAGAATTCTCTATAGTAACTCAGATCCCACCCTCTCTAGTGTCCCATCACAGGCCATTGGGCATATTTACTGCTAATAGTCAAAGATCAATTAATGCCAAAATTAGGCTATCCCATCATACCATCCCTTCCATTAACGTATCAAGCTTAGTCTTCAGCACTTCAGCACTGAAGCACCCCTTAAATTCTAACATAGTTTGTCCTCACTCTATTTACTGTATCATCTAAATTTAAGCTGCATCTCTCTCTTTCTATGTTCCCGCAGTACCACGTGGCTCTGCAAGTCTGCCTCTTTCTCTCATTTATTGCTCGTAGGCCAGTTTCCAGCACTGTAACTTGATCATCTGAGTCAGTAACTTCCTTCTTACTGCTAGAATCTTGAATGTCATATAATTTCTCATGGCCTTAAACTCAGATATCAACTCCATGATGTCTGCCTTCGTGGCCAGTTGATGTTCTTTGGCCTGTAATTTCTGCCTGATTTTGTTGCCATGTCCAATGTCATTATTTGGAGTCTGAGAGGCTACCCCACGCGGCAAGCCTGAAACACTCTTAGTGAGGTATTTTAATTTTCCTGGAGTGCCCCGGAACATCATGTGCTGCACTTCCTGTTCGGAAAGTAAACAGGTTCCGGGCAGGTTCCCCACTGAGCAAAGATGTTGTTCACCACTGAGCTGTGTAACTCCCACTCATGGTCGGTGGCAGGGCCGTCCCTAGCTATTTTGGTGCCCTACGCAGCCCACTAATGGGGGGGGGGTGTGAGGCCCCAGGCCTCTGTGGGGGGAAGCAGGAGGGGGGCCTCCGTGGGAGGGCTGTGTATGGGAGGGGGGGCTGGCCCCAGGCCTCCGTGGGGGACGGGGGGGAAAAGAGGGGCTCCCAGGCTTGGGGGGAGGGGGGAACTGCCCTGCAGTACTTGCTGGTGGCGCGGCTGGGAGCCAGGGGAGCGGAGCAGGCTGGGGCCGGGTCGCTCTACTTACCAGTGAGTGCAGGCCCAACCGCTTCTGGAGTCCTCAGGGGAGTGGGGGTGGGGCAGAGCAGGGGCAGGGGCCCTGGGGAAGAGCCAGAGCAGGGGCTGGAGCAGCACGGTGGTGCGCAGGGCATCAGGAAACTTCCTGGTGCCCTACGCAGCTGCATATTTTGCGTATGGTAAGGATGGCCCTGGTCGGTGGCAAAGTGCCTGCTGAGGCTGTCTGTCAGCTAGTTCTGGCTTCCCAGGAGGTACACTGAGGATAGGGTAATGTGTTCTTGATAAACCAGTTCCATAAATTGACTGCTTCTAAGAACAGGGTAACTGATCTGGCTCCTCGTTTGTTTTTCTAGAATGTGGTTGTCATATTGGCTGACATTGTGAAAATGGATTAATGGTAAGAATGCACTGCATGCTTCTTAGACTGCTCTGAGTTTCAGGAATTTTAGGTCCCTTCCTGTGTGACGATCCATCTGAATCCCCCAACTTAACAAAAAGTGGTGTCTGTGATTACTGTCCTGTCAGGTGTGGGGATAGGAAAGGAACACCCATGCACACTTGTGCAGGATCTTTCCCCAAAGTTAGAAAGGTCTTTATCTTGATGGGGATTGTCACTACAGTGTTCATGTTGTTTGCGCTCAGTATATACACAGTTCAAAGCCAAAGCTTTTAGGTGGCAGAGGCAGAGTCTGGCAAATGACGTTATGTAAATACATGTTGCCATGTGAGCCAGGAGAGTAAGACAAACCCAGACTGATGTCTGAGGGTTGTGCATAACCTGATCCATCAGGTTGTCTTCGGCTTGGATCTGTCCTTAGGGAGATAGTCTCAGTCAGAGCAAGGGTTTAAGGTCACTCCTATGAAATCTATAGTCGGGGTCAGAGCTAGAGTAGATTTCTCCATGTTCACAGATATTTCCAAGGATGGTAGAAGACAAAGCAGTGATGAGGTCGATACTATGACTTTCGGCTGCGTCCTGCCTGTAAGAAGCCAGTTGTCTAGATACGGGAAGATGATGGAATTGCCCCCATCTGAGTTACGCTCCTAATATGGAAAAATACTTTTGTGAAGACCCTGAGTGCAGATATTAGACCGAACAGGAGTATCCTATATTGACAATGGTCAAGACACACCACAAAATCTTCTGTGGAAAGGGTGAATATCACTGTGAAAGTACACGTCTTTCATATCAAGAGCTGCGAACCATATGTCTTTTTCTAGGGATGGCATTTTCAGTGCCAATGTAACCATGTGAATAAAAGACACTGAGTCGCCGCAGGTCAAGGATAGGTCTCCACTCTCCTGTCTTTTTGGGGACTAGCTCTACAGCCTCTGAGAAACTCATCTAATCACTAAGTGCAGTATCTGCTACTCCTTCCTCAGTTGAACATGGCAGGCACAAGAACTCTGGCTTTGGAAGCACCTAATGGAATGTGCCAGGAGGCTCAGTCAGATGCATGGCAGTGAGACCCCTCCCCCCCATACGTTGGACTGAGACCTTGAGGAGTGTGCCTCTTAGCTTGAGGTCTGACTCAGTAGTGGGAATTGTGATGGCTGGATCACAGAAACCCCCTTGGGAACTGCCAACTGATGTGCCAAGACTACTTCTGCCCCTGCTTTCCCTGCCTTCCCAGCTTGGAACTTCAGTGCCCTGCCTGGTTTGAGCCAGACCCGCTAGGCTTGGCTTGCTGCAAACCCAGACCCAGGTCTGAACCACGTCCCCTAACAGCTGTAGGCTTAATTGTAAGCAGGTTAAGTGGTGCTCCTGTCTTTAACACTCAGATGCCCAACTCCCAATGGGGTCCAAACCCCCAAAAAATCAGTCCAGTTCTTGGCTGTAGTTGCAGCTGCTGGCTTTAATGTCTATTTTTAGCTTCCCGTTCCTCCCCCTCTTTATTTTCTGTTCATTTTTGGGATTAACACTGGTCAGATTGGGTGCAGTCTCCTATTGTACATATCACACTTTCGGGAAGTGATCAAACAATTACTTTCACGGAACTGTGGGTCTCAGATGACAGCAGCTGCTACAGGAAAAAATGCTGTGACAGAATAACTTGTAAAAGTTGCTATAGTATACAGTTTTGCCATCAGATCTCTGAGAAGAGGTACCCCTCCATTCAAATTTAGTTTACTCTGTCCCATACAAGTGGTATCCTCCCACTTTTATTACTGCTAACAACTTATATCAGAAAACAACGATATAATAATCCTGGCTGCACTGAAGTCAGGGGAGTTTTACCTTTGACTTCACTGGAAACAATATTTCACCCATTAAACCTATATCATGTTAAGATTCTTGTAACAATAATTGTCTTGCTTTCTTATTTTTGATCTTTCATTACATTATTTCCCACATTCTTGCTGTGCTATGTTGAGAGCTATGTTTGCTATTGAAAACTAGGCAGAGGCTAAGGTGGCTGAAATCAGGTTAACTATTATTTAAGGAAGTGGGATGGAAAAACAGGCACTTTCCCAGTAAAAGCTGATCCCTAATACAACACAGTTAGCTACACTGTACCACAGGATCCTATATACTGGCTTGCTCAATACAGTGACAG
This sequence comes from Terrapene triunguis, assembly GCF_002925995.2. Taxonomy (NCBI): domain Eukaryota; kingdom Metazoa; phylum Chordata; order Testudines; family Emydidae; genus Terrapene; species Terrapene triunguis. Next base: position 14,027,421 of record NW_020664435.1, on the reverse strand, counting down.
GGCTGTTAATGCACACTGTGGGTCATCACTGAGAGTATAATTTAGCAGCCTCAAAATGGCAAATTAGTGCCATGGACTTGAAATTTGAAGGTTCTCTCATGTTGGCCCCCAAATATAATATTTAAATGAAGGCTGAAACAGCTAAATAAACAACGAGGAGTCCTTGTGGCACCTTAGAGACCAACAAATTTATTTGGGCATAAGCTTTCGTGGGATATAACCCACTTCATCAGATGTATGGAGTGGAAAATACAGTAAGCAGATATACATATACAGCACATGAAAAGATGGGAGTTGCCTTACCAAGTGGGGGGTCAGTGCTAACGAGGCCAATTCAATTAGGGTGGATGTGGCCCATTCCCAGCTTATGCCCAAATAAATTTGTTACTCTCTAAGGAGGCACAAGGACTCCTCGGTGTTTTTACTGATACAGACTAACACGGCTGACCCTCTGAAAGCTAAATAAATGTTATCTTAAAGCCTAACAACAAGTAGTGACTTCTAGTGTAAGTTCATTAATGATACTGTTGTGATCTACCTTGACTGTGTTCTCCCTCTCAGCCTCTGCAACTGGTTCCTGTCTGTGTGTGAGAGGCTGGGATCAGCCCTATATCTCGTCCTACAAGATAGCAATGTTAAACCTCCTGATATGTTTGCAGTGTAGTTGTAACCATGTCTTCCTGATGAAATTTAACCCTTTCCAGCATACATCTATCTTATTAGGGTCAATAACTGTCCCAAGCAATACTTACTTTGTAGGTCATTATTAAACAAATTACATCAATGCAGTCCCAGAGTTTGGTAGATACAAGGATACAGCATAATACGAATATTTGTAGATACAGAAAAGTACTATGTAAAATAATTGAATCCTGGGAAAATACAGATTGTAACGTATGACAATATTTAATTTAAAATTTCCAGTCTTTCAATAACCTCCAGTTTTTATACAGTTATTACAACACTGAACTTTCAATGCCATTCTCTCAAGAGCGATATGAAGAAAGTTCCCAGTTTTGGGAGAGAGGGCTTCAGCAATACAACCTCCCAAATGTCTACATCAAGGTCTAGTGCTGAAAGACAAGTCTTAGTACTTTATGCAGGTCCAGCTACACAAAAGTTCCTTAATACTGTATAAGTAGCCTCTTCAACAAGCCAAGTGGATGGTCAGGCCTGATGCCAAAAAAAGGGATAGAGCCATAAATGAAGACTTCACTCAGATGTCCTCCATAAATTAAGGTCCCCCTGCTTAGACTGTAGTTATTCCTATCAAGTGCTAAAGGGGAGGGAGACAGATAGACAGTCGGACACAAGGATCCACTTCATATGGGGATGTATGCGCCACATAAACTTTCCCAATTATATGGGAGGAAAAAATATTTGCCCCAGTGCTCGTCTCCTGACTAACGTCAGTCAAACACTTGCTCCATGCTGTGCATCCCACTTTCTCATCCTCACCCTACTAGGACACCTCCCTTGCCCAGGGCTGGATTTACACTTTATGCGCCCCTAGGCACAACTTCAGTGCCCCTCCCTGCCTATAGATAACCTTTGTGTTGCACACAGTTTTAGAGAGGTAAGGCGCCCCTGAGCATGTGCCTACTGTGCCTAATTGGAAATCCCATCCTGCCTCTGCCATCATCATCCTACCTGCTGCTAAGGAAAGCGTCTTACATTCTGCCCTAGAAGGATGCTGGGATTTAGCAGCCAGGCAGCAGTTATGCAGCTGTCCCTGAGGAAGAGTTATGTCCTCAGGATCTCATTGGGTTTTGTGACTGTGGAGGCCTCCTAAGACCACACAGCTCTATCTCATTCTGTGCTCTGGAGGGCTGGTAATTTGACCATGCAATGTTATTTTTACTTCTCTGTTGCTTCCAAAGATTTTCCTTGCAATCTCTTTTTTCCTGTTTAAACTCCCACACATCAGAGTCAACTTACACAAATTGGCTTCTCATCTATAATGACACTACTTGTAGCAATTAAAGTGTTATTGCAGGTGATGACAAAAATATGTTCAGTTTTAAAGAGAAGGCAGTTTGCAAGGGTACATCTGTAACTGAAGAGAATGAAGAAATTCACGACAAAATCTGCTTTTGATTTGCAGGCAAATCACCTCAATTTATCAATAAACAATTATAATTAAAGATGGGATATAGTATTAACATAGTATAACATATTTAACATTCATTTATTGTTGTGGATGAGGGGAAACTGATGCAGTAAGTTATCCTCTGTCTCTATTTCACAGAAACTAAATATGAATGAAATATTCTTTTCTATAGAATTCAGCCCACGTTTTAATTTTATACTTGTGTAAATAATATTTTTTCTTACAAAATGTTTAAGTCCCGTACTTTTAAAAAATAATTGCTTTAGGAAAGTGTAATTAACTTTTAATGCATACTAAAAAAAGAGGTTGATGGCCCTGTTTAGATCCAGGCACAGTGCCTGGGGGCAAGGCACTGGCATCAACAAATAGCTCTGTAATTCTGCAGCTGCCACAGACACTTGTTAGGCATCATGCCAGGCAGGGTCTAGATCCTGAGAAACTAGGAGTGAAATCAGAATTTGGCCTATTAATTTCAACTGCGGTGTTACCCAAGAAAGGCCTAAAAGATTGGGTCCAAAATTTAATCCTGCAACACACTGTATAATGCTTAACTGCACTGCAAGGATCCAAAACTTCAATTTTACAGCACTGTACAATAGACGCACCTCTTCTCTCTCCCAAAAATGTTCTATAGTAAATATTTTCTCACCGTAAATACAAAATTTAGAACAATTTACATCCCCTTTTACTCATTTATTTTAGACATGGTACATGTTACAGTGATCAAGAGTATGGGTCTATATTTTCACTACAGTTTCTTGCAGAAGATGGGTTCTCTCTGTCTCTCAAAAAAAGCAGTACATGCCCTACGATACTCCTACACTCCAGCTGGGAGGTGTAATTCCCAGCTCAACTGGAGCTAGCGGGATGTCTACACTTTGAGATGGGGATGGTGTTGTGATAATTGGACCCACAAATTTATCCTAATTGTGATTGCAGTTGTGAAAAGTGAATGAAAGTTCACAAGATGTCACAGTAATCTGTAACAACCAACGTTGAGGGGAAAAGTTACAAAAGGGAGACAGAGTGAATTAGTTCAAACAAAAAGGCTTACTGATATAATTCAAGGATGGTTAATATCATGTCTGATAAACAGAATAGTGTGGGTCTAGAAATTGGTGTGTCAGAAATTATGCCTGATGGTGGACAAAATAACGAGGGGATGCGCTATTTCGCCCTTGCTTTCTTTTGGGGTCCTTAAAAGAAAGAGAGACTTTGAGAGGAACAAATGGCAGAGGCGAAGCAAAGGGGGAAAACTACTGACTGGAGAGGAAAAAAAAAAAAAAAGAGAAAGAGTAACTTCACCATCATGTCTGCCACCCCCATCATCTCCTGGAACCCTATGATCTACCCTAACATTACTGAGTCTTCGTCATTCTGATCCTGATGGATGTCCTGACTAGACCAGACCAGAGAGATAGACCTCAGATGACACCACCACTTCCACCAGATCCGGCTAAATCCTGAACATCACCTGGGACATGAGACTTTGTCTCCACCCTCCCCAAAATGTGTCATTTTCCTTCCCTAACATTTCTTTTTTCCTATTTCTTTCCTTTTTCACAAGAGTCCAGCTTAGCTGAAACTGCATATTGTGCAATACTGCTGTAAGCCTGTGACCAGAAAGACAGCTAAAAGCAATGCCAGGTCTTGGAGCAGCTAATAAGACAGTGTGGTATGCTTGTGTTTTTCCAGCAGTGAGGTTGCAAGTCAGAGTCACCACCAGAGACAGAAGCTGCATATTCATCTTTGCTGTTCTCTTCTTTCAATTTTTGTGTGTTTGTCTTGTTTTCTCTTCTAAGAAATGGGATTGGACTTTAACAGCAGCAGCGACAACACCAGCCCATTTCAACTAATTTCTTTTCTTTTCTCCAAATGGATAGTTATTACCACCTTTAATATAATCTAGGAGACTGTCAAACAAGTGGCGTTTCCTTTTAAAAACTCGCTCCAGCTACAGGGAAAGGAAAATGGTTAAAATGAAAGCCTTACTTAATATACTTTACATTGCAAATGCTTGAACCTTTTTTCATTCTTTTCTGTATCTTTATTAAGGGATTAAAAAGATTTTTAATGGTGTGTTTCCCATGGCACTAAACAGGCTGTTCTATATTCCAAACCTTGAACCTTCTTTAAAACTGTTTAACGTTGTACAGGATTCATCAGGGTCGTGTTAACATCTTTGACTCTTTGGGTCCATTTGTTCCATCTAAATTAATACAACAGTGTGATTCACAGCTCAAGGTGACATACCCCGTGCTAGCTCTCATGGAGCTAGTGTGCTAAAAGTAGAGTGTACATCTAACTGAGCTGGGAATTACGCCTTCCAGATGCAATGTAGACATAGAATCAAAGAAATCAACTTAGCTACCCTGTAAAAATGTGAGCTCTCCAAGAGTGACAGAGGTAGAATGTTACATGCCCATTTGCAAAGTAGTTTGTTATTTTATGTATTTCTGTAGGCAGATATTCCAGCATATTTAATAAAATGTACCTCAATTTGTAGATCAACCACAGATGCAGAACACAGAAGATGAAAGTTCCTGTCTCAAAGAGCTTACGCTCTAAAATCTAAATAAATAAAATAATGCACCAAATTATACTGATTCTCCACTGCCCTATACCATGTGTAGTGATTTATACCAGTGTAAAACAGGTGTACAATGCTACCATTATGATGCAGTAGATTTAGACATCAACTCCTCACTCACTTTGGACAGGCATAAATGACTACACAAGGTGCAAGGTAGGGGAGAATCAACCTCTTGGTGTCTTATCCACAATCAATGACTAGCCTTAATATTTTAAATTACAAATTTCTGCAAGAAATGGGAGAGTGACTGGAGTAGTTTCAGTGCCTTCACTCACGGGCAAGTTCTTTGCCTTCCCATCTGCCATATAAAATATCTAAATCTTAGAAATAACCGGTGCCAATGGCATTGGCTATTAGTACAGTAAAGAAACCTATTTTACTGTGCAACTACAATAAGAAATCAGACATTCTAGCACTAGAGATCAGCTAATATCTAAAACCAGAAGCACTTGAGGTAAAGTAGTTAAGGAATAGGAGCTAAAAGAAAATTGGCCAAAGGGACAAGAGGTGGAGTAAAAATAGTTACTTGTATTATTTTTTATGAATATTATGTGCCTTCGTTTGCCTGATTGATATTAGCCTGCTTGTCTGCATGGAGTTAAATCAAAGGGGGGGAACAAACAGGAAACAAAATAATGACAGAGATAAGGTGCCTTCAGAGAGATAGCAAGGGTCTTTAAAGGATCAATGGTGGAATTATTATTAGGAAATGCCCCCTGCCTGGCTCTAGCCAGGTAGCAAAGTTTATTCTTCCCAGGCCCCAGCCTGGGATCAAAGAGATGCTAACCCATTAAAGATGCCTGCAGAGAGAGGAAGAGGGCAGGGGTGAGTGGGTTGTCAACAGCTGCTGGAGGGTAGACTCTATCCCTGCAGCCTTCTCTCACTCTCTGCCTGTCAGTCTGTCTGTCTCTCTCCCAGCCAGAGATGGAGGTAACTGGGCTGAGCAGAATTTACCAAAGCTTACAAGGAAAGAGTTAGGCCGGATCCACACTTAAAAAAAACTCAGGCTGACATAGCTATGGAGCTCAAGGGTATGAAAAAGCCACACCCCTGAGTGCCACAGCTATGCCAACCTAACTCCTGATGTAGACACATCTAGATTGATGAAAGAATGTTTCCATCAAGCACGCTACCATCTTTCGGGGAGGTGGTGTCCTAACAGCTGCATCTCCCCTATGCAGTTATGCCATCATAGCTATGGCACCACGCCATTATAGTCCCCATAGTGTAGACATGGCCTGATGTTTAGATAAAAGGAAACATGTATAAGCATGTATTCTTTTAGTGCTTTTCTCTGCTTGCTATATACTTTGGGTGAATAAATAAAGCTTTGTTTTGAAGAAGCTGTTTTTGAGTCACTTTAATTAGGTGCTGTCACAGGGTCCTGAAAGAAAAAGGCTTACAGGTGCCAAACAGTTGGGGAATCAGAGGAACTGCCACCAAGAGATCCAGTCCTAAAGTGGTTGGACAACCCTGTTCCATCCTTGAGGGAGGTGAAGGAAGCCTAACTTGTCACCTGAAGGGTGTAATCAAGGAGGACTACAAGAGGTCTAAAGCACAGTTCACCCAGTCACCATGACAGATGGGGATAAGACGAAAGTAGGAAGGTAAATGTGGAGCGAATGAGGGAGACAGATATTACAAGGGATAATAAGAAAAAATAAACAAACAGAAAAAGTAGATAAAAACAGGAAGAAAACAAAAAGAAAATGTATCCCACTGAACACAGTCACTCATGGAGAAGAACCACTTCCAATAAGGCCAATTCAGGCACTAGGAAGTGGAGGAAGAAATAGAAAAGAGTTTTAATCATTACCTAACTTAAAAATACTATTAGTTAAAAAAGGGGAGGGGGTGGATGATCCTTGCTATTAAAATATTTATATATCCTTCCTTTTGCTCATTGATGGATCACATGCAAATTTCTGAAACCTTCAAATAACATTTTAATTTAAATAACCCATTATAATTCCAGATATTTACTGCAATTTCACCATATTCTAAATTAAATAAATTCCAAACATGGCTCCAGTCCTAGAAACACTAAAGCATGCATAACTTTACTTACATGAGTAGTGCCACTGATTTAACTGCACACAACTTGGTGCTTTTAGTTAAGCATATGCTCAATGTGTTTGCAGGATTGGGGCCTATAAATGTGTGTGCACATTTTAAGAAGCTAGTCATTTTAACACTTTATATTGTATTTTTACCCAGTTTTAATAAATAATGCAATAAAAAGATCATTTACACAGTACTGTTTCATCCTTTTCACATACAGAAAAAGGCTATAATTCAAAGAAGCCAAAGAATAATGTTACATTTCACAAAATAAGTTCTCAGACTAACTATGATGCTCCCTCTGCTTTTTACAGTACAAAGCCTCAGCACCTGGTGATGAATTGCTTATGAATTACCCCACAGCAGGTTCATTTAAAAGCCAGGCGTGGCCATCACTAGAATTTTAAGATTTATTTTAATATCTAATTTGACAGTAGATGACTTGAACCCTACATTGGACCATAAATATTAATAATGCTATAATGATAGGAGAATCAAAAGACAAAGTGCAATCATTATTTAGCAGGCGGGCGGGGGTGGGGATGGGGGGAGTTCGCCAGTATAAAACCAACAGTGGGAATGACAGATCCACATTCCAGCTAAAAAGACAAAGCTGATATGCTTAAAGTACATGTTTAGGATTCTAGACTTGGCTTAACTCAAACCGCTTTGATTGAACGGGGGTCCCTTAGCAGTATTAAAACTGCTCTAATTGCATTCTTCAAGCCAGCTGAAGGCTGACAGCTTCCGCTCTCCAGCTCACTATCAGAGCACATCAAGGGATTCTATTATGAGAGGAGCACCTGGTCCAAATTTATTTCAACGGCCCAGAGCAAAATGGGAAGGTGCTTAATGTTCAACCACAATGGTGACATTTTTACGAGATATCCAAAGTTCAGAAACAAACAAATGAAGGGTTTGAAAGGAGCACGAACAGAAACTGTGACAATAAAAATTCAACATTAATATATCAATTTTAAAACATATACCACCCAAACTCTAGGGGACCAGGCCAAAAGTTCAGTGCAGGCAAAAGAAAAAATATCCTTACATATATGTCTTAAAACCACTGTGAATATTCTTAAAGAAAGAAAGATTGACCTTTTACTGCACATGATGCATTGAATTTGATTCTATGCTAGGTGACGAAATGGGTAGTAACATTAAATCACACATAAAGTGAATTGAGGCACATTTCAGCTTTAACACTAAAATACAGGGGCATTTTCAGCTTATGTCAGACTTTTTAGTATTATTTTAACCCATTTTCTTTTATCCCCATGTAGCATTAGCTTAAACAAACTTGAACTCCTGACCGAAATGCATGCAGGCCAAGATTTTAAAACTCATATCCATAATGGGTAAATAAATATTGTGTATTTTTTTTTTAAACAGTATGTTAAGGGTTGTTTGCTTGTATTGTTTTTAACCTAGGCTACGATCATGTTTTGTTGGAGAAAGCCATCGCTGTTGTCAGTGGGGCTCTATGTGGGGTGTAGGAATCTCCCAGAATCAGGGCCACATTTTTTTCCTCCCAGTTACAACTCAACAGCTCTTAGGTAGACATTAACACGAGTGATGTAAATTAATAGGAGACCTCTTGTAAATAGATATTAATGTGGCTGCAGAAACACCAGCCAGTGCACTAAACCTATTTTTAAAAAGTTATTATTAATCGTTTTATTGATATAAAACCACAGAAGTAAAGAAAAAGCTACACCGAAACTTGCAACACCAGGCAGTTACACTGAAAATGTCAATTAAAGCTTTACAATAATGATATTTAGAAGCAATTTTGAATATATATTCCTAAAAGATGAAAAGCAAAAGAATTATCCACCCATTCTTTTTGTAGAATTTTATTATTTTTCTTTAGTATTTGGGTTTTATCTTTTATAGAAAAATTCTTTATTAAATATATATCTATGCCTATGTGAAATAAAAGCTCTAACTAATTTATTCTTTTAAATAATGTAATTAAGCAACATCTATTTTCTATAATTAGCTATGATTAGCTTACTTTTAGATCTACACTGATTCCAGGCATCCCTGTGCATTGTATAAAGCTATTATCTTTTCTCTGTGTGTGGCTTTTCTCCCCCCCTGTCAAATACATAAAAGTAGAATTTAGTAGCAGATAGAATCTGCATTATAAGATAAACAACTAGAGGTAGAAAAAGACTTGTTCAAGACTGGACTTCAAATATGTGATCTGTGCAGATAAAAATACAGAAACTGTAAAAATGAAGCACAGATAACTTATGGAATATTTAACGCTCCAATTTTTTATCTTAAAATGCATCTTTGCTTTCTCATGGGATCCTCCCTGCTAATCTGTATAGTGGGCAGACAGATAGGTAATATGCAACAAACCACAGTGCAGCCTTGTTTTGAGTGGAGCCTACTGATATCAATCATTATTTTATGGCTGTTGTGCTTGGTCAGCAGCATACACCTCCGAATCTTTTTCTCCTGCTTTCTATCTCTCCCCTTTGTTGCAACTTTCCTTAAAACTATGCTCAATAGCAGAAGAGCTGCAAGTAACATTATGTTTCCTGATTTGACCTACATGGAATGCTTTAGTTTAGCAATGTTTATATCCAAGATTTTCAGAAATCATTTTAGCAGACTATTAAAATAGATTAATGTTACTCTACACTTAGCAAGCAATGTTTGGTATGTAGAGGTAACACTATTAGCATTTAAAGAAATGTATAGCTCCCTTCAAAAGACAAAAGGATAGGAAGCTTTGTTTTTTGGGGGTGGGAAGTAGCACAACTCCACTTAGTAATAAAAGTTCCATAAGGAACCTTCCAACCCTGAACAATCTTCAAGACCCCTTCTCTTGTATTTCCTTTTGCTGCCATCTTTCATTGCAAGTGTAACATGAAAGATAAATTGTAATTTTGCATGTAGGTATATCACCTCAAATTAGTAACATAAAAATCACTGACATTTATACTAAAGAAAGCACTGCTAGCTGGAGGTAAAATGCTGAACTAGCATCTGTCAGTAGTGCTAATTGAGGTAAGGCTGGGGACTATAAAGTACTATTAAAAGAGTATAATAATGCCAAATGGAAATTCTGAGAACATACACTAGCCTTTTGGCATTGTAAATTATTATCCTGGTTAAGTAACTGGTGCCATGAACAGCAATGCTTTTTTCTAGTATTTCAAGGAACATGCTTATATCCACAGTACCTGAATCAATATATTGACAAATTCTTGCAGTATAATTCTAGAATGTTTGAAATCCCTTTTTGATGAAAGTATTCATTTTTTCTTAAAATATGTATTTGTAAAGATTATTGCATTTTCACCCCCAACTTGGATTATTTTAACTCTGCCAGGCCCTAGATAAAATAGTTCATATACAATGAGACAGCCCTTGTCTTAAGCATCACAGGCCACAGAAATCATGTTGCACTGCTGCTTCACAGCCTGCACTGACTCCGTTGACTGACAAGTCCACTGGAGAATTCTAGTACTTATTTAAAAGCCCACTCTATCACAGAGACCCTCTCTCCTTTCAGGACCCACCATGGCAGTTTTGAATGTCCAGCATACTACTTAAGTACAGAACCAAGGTAGCTAGAAGAACAGCCTTCTCCCAGGGCAGACCATGAAGAATCATGCCACCTTCTGATCACACCTTTCCATGCCCCTCTTCACCATAGCAGTAAAAAATCCAACATTGCACTCAAAAAGCAAACGCACATGATTAAACATAGAGTAGGATGGAAACACCAAATGCCCTTTGAGACCATTTTCATTTGTTTGCTTTTTAGTTTAGTGCCAACATAGTGCTGTGACAGGATCTTTAGAAAATGAGGATAGACAGAGCTTTTGGTGTACGGAACAATGTCTAGCAGAGCTTAAAATGTTCCAAAAATGTTCCAAATAAACTCTATCCGTTGGTTTACCAACAAAACAATAATTCTCTCTCCCTTTCTTCCTTTTATGGAGAAAAACATACAGTTATTGCAATCTTTGGTTGGTCTAGATTAGGCTATTAAATACACAATATGTTGCTAGCTGCAGTTTCTGAACAACTAAGAGTCTTGCTGAAATTACAAGAAAACATGATATAATGGCAATATGAAGAATGTTTGTAAAAAAAGAAAAGTAGAGAGACTACATTTAATTTCCTTTTGAGTGAGTGAATGTAACAAGTTAATTTAATCATCAACAACACTGCTCTTTGGGAAACTGCTGGGAATTGAAGTCCAAGCAATCATAGTAATAAATCTCCTCTACAACTTCTACTAGCATCCTTGAAAATACTAAACTATATCAGTTCAAAAGAAAACATTCATAGCCAAATGCAATGGGAGTTATTTTTATACAGATTTGTGCCTAAATTTTGACTTGGGGAAATGTGTAGTAGATCTGGTCAAAAATGGGATTCCTTTTTTTTTTTTTTTTTTTGACAAATTTGTGCCCTCTTTGTTTTAAAAAAAAATAAAAAATTGAAAACATTTAACTAGCCCTAATGTTTAGGTTTTGTTTGTGTTAGAATAGAGACAGCACCTTTTCTATTGCAAAGGTTAGGAATTGTTTTTGTTTATAAACCTGCTTCCAGCTCTCCTTTAAATCCTAAAACAAATCAAAATCTTTCCACTTCAATTTTTTCCATGTACAGTTTGCAGGCAATGGAGGTTGTTGTTGTTTTGCCCACATTCCAAACAGCCAAGACAAGCAGATTTTGAGACCAAAAAAAGAGGTATCAGCCATGGTCTGAAAATGATTCTAACCAGTTTGCCATGCCTTATCTCAAAAATGCCGTGTCCTGGGAACTTCAAATGAAGGTTATTTGAAAAGCCTTGGTGAGAACTAGGGCATATGAAGCAAAGCCTAAATTTTGACTTAGGGAACATGTATATGGGAAAGGTATATACTGATTAATTAAGAATGTCAGATGCGTCTGTCATGCTCTGTCAAGCTTTAAAGGGCATTGCATTAGTTATGGAGCCTGTACCTTAAATTTTTTAACAAATTAGTCTCCAGCCCTTTCATTTTAACTGGGGCACCGTAGACACTTTTTAAAGCTCATCAGCACCCTGATCACTTTCGTAAGAAATGCAGGAGCCTCACAGGATTCTCAGGAAAGTCACTTGATTCTGACATGTTTTCTTGAATTCCTAATTCAACACTGTATAACCTTTTAAATATGCTCTTCAACGTGTCATATTTGGTACTGTGTGCCAAATGTCACCAAGAATTTTAAAATAAAATGTCAACTGAAGTCATTCTGACAAGACGTTTTGTAGCTAAATACAGCAATAAAACTGCTATGGCAACAAAACGTAAGAAAAAAAATATCCAGCAGTCAGGTGCATTGTTGCCTTGGGGGTTTGTCAGTACACACAAGGCCTTGGGAAGCCAGGGCCTTGTAAGGGTAGATGTACCTATCAGAAATATGGGGTCTCCACCTGCATAGAAGAGGAAGCAGATTAGAGCATTTCTGGGAAATGAAGTTAACTGGGATAACAGGCAGCAAGGATGCATTAGTGCTTGAAGCTGGAACTCCTGTCCTCTGTCTAGATGCCAGACCTGCCTCTGCTTCTTTTGGAGAGGCCAGATTTACCTCAGCACACTTAACTGGAGCACTCTGTTTCCAGCTTCCAGGGATGCTTTGGCACATGATCTCTGAACAGTCTGTTTCCTCCTAGAAATAATAGGTCTGAGTGATTCCCCAACACATCACAGCAGAATAAGGGCATGCACTATGTCAGACTTCCAATATATGCCTGCATTGTGAGGGAATATTTACCACAACATTTCCCTTTGCTTCACAGCTGGGGATGAATCGGTGTTTAAGCGACCAAAGCAGGGAAGAACAAAGCACCTGAGGGAACAAACCCTGAATGAGGCTTGAGCTGTCTGACATCTGATGGGCGAGGGCATGCTCAATGTGCCATGGAAGACAGGGGGCTTCCTTCCTACCAATTTACTCTTCACCACTGCAGGTATCTGCTTCCTTAGGAAATCCACAGGAGGGGATAGTGTGACTAGTTAGGGACCTTAACAAGGAGGCCTGCAAAAACCCAGCAAAATGAAGATCATGGAGAATCTGGGAGGAGAAGTCTAGTTTCAGGAGACCACTGCCCTACAGCGCGCCTAAGTTCTACTGAACAAGAAACCTGCTCCTGAAGACCATAGCTAAGGAAGGCGCCTGCCTCTGATCTCTGCCAAAGAAGAGGGCCCACTCTGATGGAGCTAGGAACCCTGCAGAGTAGACTCATAGACTTTAAGGTCAGAAGGGACCATTATGGTCATCTAGTCTGACCTCCCGCATGATGCAGGCCACAAAAGCTGGCCCACCCAATTTCCCTTATCTCAGCTGTTGAAGTCTCCAGATCGTGATTTGAAGACTTCAAGTCGCAGAGAATCCTCCAGCTTGAGACCCCTGCCCTATGCTGCGGAGGAAGGCAAAAAACCTCCAGGGCCTCTGTCAATTTACCCTGGAGGAAAATTCCTTCCCGACCCCAAATATGGCGATCAGTAGAACCCCGAGCATACAGGCAAGATTCTCCAGCCGGACCCACATTTTACCAGCGATGGCACGTTATTGCCTAATTGACTAAAATCACGTTATCCCATCAAACCATTCCCTCCATAAACTTATCTAGCCTAATCTTGAAGCCAGAGAGGTCTTTCGCCCCCACCGTTTCCCTCGGAAGGCTGTTCCTCTAGTAAGCTTCCCCACACAGGCATATAGACTTTAAAAGGTCTGCACTACTGAGAAGGCTAGGAGCTCCCAGGATCCCTGGAGCTCAGAATCATGCAGCCTTTGAAATGCTCACATTAATGGGAGCAGGAGGAACCCACAAGGAACAAGAGGGGAAGAAACGAAGCAAATCCTGCCTATCATGCCCTATCCATAAGGGGGGGAAGGAAGGCTGACCTAAGCCAGGCCACATGGAACATGCAGGCAATATGAGTTTGTGATTATTCCAGCGCCACAGCACTCCTCCTGTGGACCTTAGAAGGTCCAGAAGAGCATGGAGACCTGATTCACTGGCTCTTCATCTCATGAACCCTATAAGCATCACAGGTAGAGCTACTAAACAATGGGGAAGGCATGGAGTTTAGAAATACTGAAAGAGCACATGGGCTTCCTAAGGATTGCTGCAGAGCTAAGAGCATGCTATAGAATTCCAAGAATGGATCTCTACTGCTCTTTTGTGGTCCCAGCCACTCCAGAACCCCTGTAAACTCTACAGGGCTTCTGTCCTGCCATCCCAGTTCAGGGGCAGGCTCTGTAGAGCTTAGCAGCCCTGCACAGCAACAGTAGCCCTGGGGCCGGGAGTAGCCTGCAGAATTTAGAAGCTCTCCAGGCGATTTGAATCACTAAGTGCATATACAGTGAGGAGTCCTTGTGGCACCTTAGAGACTAACATTTATTTGGGCATAAGCTTTCGTGAGCTAGAACCCACTTCATCAGACGCATATGGAATAGATAAGAAGTGGGGATTGCCAGTGAGTATCTGGAGTGGATGAGTGTGGAATGGAGTATAGGAGGAATGCATATGGCCTGGGGTTATTGCCTGTGTAGCTAACAGGTTTCACAGGGAAGTAGAATCATAGAATATCAGGGTTGGAAGGGACCTCAGGAGGTCATTTAGTCCAACCCCCTGCTCAAAGCAGGACCAATCCCCAGACAGATTTTTGCCCCAGATCCCTAAATGGCCCCTTCAAGGATTGAACTCACAACCCTGGGTTTAGCAGGCCAATGCTCAAACCACTGAGCTATCCCTCCCCCCAAGTACAAACAGGGGAGCATGACGTAGGAGAACTCCAAGGGGAAGGAACTATGGAACATGGGAAAGTTATGGCCCAAGCTCTGCTAGTACCCCTGTCACTGAGTAATTCTTATAGATTTTTTAAATCTAGGGAAATTCCAAAAAATAAAAATAAAACCATCTGCATGAAAATGGAATTAAGTTTGATTGTACATATCAGTGGCTTCAGGATTAAACCAAAATCCAAAGACGACACACTATGTACAAGAATATCATATTAGAAAACCAAGGAATTCAGAGGTAAGTGCATAGACTCCAGCCTTCTTTACCAACCATCGTGAGTTCACAGAAAGATTTATTTTACTAATTTTGGATAAGACACATAGCATAATGAAGGCAGTCTTTACTCACCTGTCATTAAAATTCCATAGGCCCCCATTAGATAAGCATTGTTAAACACAGCTAATGTACTTACATATGTGAACCTTCTAATTCTCAATTATGACATTATAGCACTTACACAAAAGAGTACAGTTTAGTGTGATGAGATAGCATCACAGTTGGTATCTGTGCAAGTAGACTGCCTACAACCCACAGACTTCAGACTTTTGAAACCTCTTGGGGGAAAGGAATAGAAAAAGATTGTAAAGGAAGATGGGAGGATGATCAAATACAGGGTCTTTTCCAAAGTTAAGCTCTTCATAGCCATAAACTGAATTTCAATCCCTTTGAAAAATTAACAGATCCAAAACCAACTGTTTAACACAGAGATGGGGGAGAGGAGGGTGCGGGGGAAAGAGACAAAGAAAGGAAAATAAAAGGCTGGCATCTCTACAGAACCACAGTTAAGAATGTTTGGGTGACCTTAGGTGTGAATTTCCACGCTTTCAGAAGTCTGTGTTTCTTTTACAGAAGTCTGTGTTTTCAACTCAATGTCCTGGCTCTTCATGCTTGATTTTTGGTTGTTATATAAACTATACAGAATGTTTAGGGATTTTTACTTTGAAGTAACTGATGTGACTCGACCTTCACTCCATTTTTAACAGTTTTTGTTTGGGAATTTTGAAACAATGTTTGTCAGGATAACGCCATCAAAAAACTGGGGTGCGTCTTCATTCCGCCTACCAACAGTCTCCACACTAAAAACAACTTTCCAGAAACAAGAGCTGAACCTTGAAGTTTGTTGGATGCTCTTTCCCAGGCCTATATAAACCAGAGGCAATAAAATGTGTAGAAGATGTATTCTGATCTTAGATGTACAGTATTTATACAAGTGACCCTATGCAAGTCGTCTTGTTGGTATGCAGCAATACAATCAGCTGCCTATTAAAAATCTGAAACCCAAATGTTAAAGCTTTGCTGCTGTGGTGTATAAGAATGGCCTTTTTATGGTGTGTTACTGTTGCCTTAAGGGGTAAATCCTGTTTACAGCAAACCCCAGTAACAAAAATCCCAGCATCATTGTTGCATTAAACAGATGCCTCTCTTTGCTGATTTTATGGCACATGTAGAGCCAAAAGCCTTCTTATCAGGCCAAATGCTCAACTACTGACTTTGGGGCCAATTAAAGAGGGCTGTAAGATGACTTTTAAATTAAGGCTTTCAAGCTATCCACCCAGCCAAGTAAACTGTGAGCACCGGATGCCCTTTAGCTTTAACGCAAGTTTTTGGTTTTTTTTTTAAATATAGTTATTCAGGTTTCCATGCGCCTGCTTAGCAACATGAAACCTCAAGAAACACTGCAAATAATAGTAAAATGAATAAATAAATAAATAACAATAATAAAGTTATTAACGGTTCTTCAAATGACATTCTCAAGTAGGGAATTTTTAGAATTCTGAAAAGCACTGAAACTCCAGAAATTATTTTATATGCTGCACACCAATTTCTACCTCCTGTTATTTAAAAGAATAAAAATGAGTGAAAAATATGTTCCCTTTATCAAAGGACGTTCTCTTGAGTATTAAACTATAAAATATATTTTACAAAGGAAAGCCTTTAAATACAAGCACTTGATACATAAAAATTATTTTGACTTCCTTATCAGAAGCTCTGAAAAAAAAAAAAAAAAAAAAGGTTAAACTACTGCTGGAGGCTCAAAGATTTAGGGCCATGTTTTCAAAGGCACTTATGTGCCTAAAGATGAAGATAGGAACCTAGTGAGATTTTCAAAACCACATAGGTACCTAACTCTCATTGCCTAGGCACTTTTGATAATCTTACTAGGTGCATCTTTAGGTGCCCACATCCCTTTCAAAATCTGACCCTTCATAAAAACAGAGATAGTTGGAATGTTACAAAATTTTGATTATGTATGGGCCTAAAACTGTATAAATTGTAGTGAAAATCCCCTTCCTCCCAGATTTCATTCAGCTTTAATAAAAAATAAAAGGTCCCTATTTAATCAGTATCTTAGGACCATGAATGGTGAAGAAAACTCAACTGATATGTTTAAGTAAAAACTTGATTAACGTAATACATTAAGTAATTGCATAATAACAGGCCACAAGAGTTATCTGCTTTGTAAATACATCCACTGTTTAGAAAGACATTACTGTAATATTACAAGAAGGGCCCAATACTATGAAACATAATGCCTTAAATATAAACATTTAAACAGAGTATTTTGTAAAGCTGTGACACAAATACAAAACACTCTTGCTTAATAGCGGGGGAGGAGGGAAATGCAGCAAATGGATGAGATAAAGACAGAGTGGTCTGGTACAGACAATCTAGATAGTTTTATCTGGACAAGAAGCTTTAAAATAATACAGTACTTTATTCAACAGAGTATAACTAACAGAGCCTTCTAGGATTTCATATATTTAGATAATCTTTTAACACTACAGAAACTGTTTAAAAACCCTTTTTTCTACTTTTTTTTTTTTTAAATGAAGTATGTGGCAAAATACTTGGGGGTTCAGTTCTTTGGCTTGAGTAAGTCAGTATAGCTCCACCAAAGTCAACTCTGCTATGCTGATTTACACCAGTTGAGAATCCAGTCCAGATCCCTGTATTTAACACAATACATTTTAAAATGCTTTCTTCTGACCTTCACACTCCACTGGAGCCATTATACTTTATCTGTCAGCTGGTGTTTAGTGTGGGCTTACACTGTGGATAAAAACATCATGGCATTACGCTGAAAGTATATTTTGAAATAGTTATTGCACAGTTGTATTGAGCAGTTATAAAAATATTTATGACACTGCAGTTTTTAAAAATACACATTACAAAAGCAGCCGGCCTATAAGAGGTAGCAACGTTTTATTTCAAAAAGAACAAAGCCATTATTGAGTTATAGGAATAGCAAGCAAAGATGAAAAAAATGGCAAATCTGAATTATTTGGCACTCGTAACATTCAAATTTAAAAATATTTACTTCCAGTCTGGGAGCCTATAGTCTAAAATTCATCCCAGAGTGAATTTTTATGACAGAGTTATAAACCACTAAAAAATGGGGCTTATAATGGAAGTGCTGACATAACTAACTATAGCAGCACGAACAGTGCCTCTGTAATCAAGGCACATTATATTTATGAGGTAGGTAAAAGTCTGTAACCATTAATCACCAGAATCATATTGACAGATTCAAAGTTTGAGGTCCAACAAAATTAATGTATTCAGTTTATCACACCATTGATACTAAGGAGAGAATTTGCAAGCACTTTTATGGTCTTGGGCTTTGACATCTTTACAGAAATCAGTGAGTGCAGTCTTACTGAAACATTTCATTAATCTGCTGCCTCTGCATTTCTAGATTTTGCCATTTTTTTGTAAACTGCTAGAGAAGTAGATTGTTTAGAAACCAACCTGACCTTATTTGCACAAACACGCTTCAATAGGAGATCATTATAAACATTAATTCTATGTGCATCCGACCTAGATTTAGATTATACCCTAATAGTGATTAATCACCCAAACAATATCCAACTCCTAAATTATAACTCAACATCCCTATATAAAAATCTAAAATGTCAGCACCTCAGTCTTTATGATATCACACCATTCCAATAATTCTGTTTTACAAGTAAATTCCTATTATACATTAATAAGTGCTGTTGGTGGCTAAACTTCATGCCTTTGAGTAATGACTAGGTTGAAGGCAATTAGGCCAGCCAGGTGCAGCTGGGCTGGGTACTAATAAAAAGTTTTTAAATTTTACTATTTCCGTTTAGATTTTGGGGGTGCATTCCAATCTGCCCAAATTAGGGAGGAAATTGTTTCCATGTTTTCAGCTGTTCCATGTTTTGACCATTACCGATAACCCCTTTAGGGGTTTTTTGTTTTGTTTTTTTTCCCTTCCCCACATGTACCTGTGATCTGAGGACTGAGTTCCACTGACTAGTATCCACGTTTCACAGCGTGAGAGAGTGGTTACTGTAATCATTATAAAGCCAGAAAACAGAAAAATGCACACACTCACTCAGGTAATACAGCAGCACCTTCATCGTAGAACTTATATGTGAAAAATCAAGTAACAAAAGTGGTTTAAAAAGACTTTATTCATGCTGTAAAAAGCATTTTTCATTGGGAATCTAAGGTGGATTAGACGTAAGGGAAAACGTATGTGGCATAAAAAATGCATGTACTGTATCTTAAATGCAGTAAGAGATATACTCTTGCCCTTTACTAATTTCTTTCTTAAAAGAACTGCAAATATTAAAGAATATAGACTTACAGAAAAGCATTACAGTTGAAAATTGAGAAAATATATAAACACAGGCTGAAAACAGTCATTTACAAGTATGCAATTACTTGTAGTGTAACTCTTTTAGAAAAAAGCTTTTTGAGTTTGAGTCTTTAACTGTTCTTATTCTGCTTTTATACAAAGGGCAAGACAAAACAAAAAAATCCAGCATAAATTATATACTTATTAATCAGAGTACAAAAATTCATCTGGCTTAATCTGAGAAAGATATTGAGCATATTAAATAATCTTTTTGGTCATTATTTTCCTCCGGATTCCAGCTGGCTGTTTGTTTACACTATTGATACTGAATTTAAACAATAGAACTACATTTTAAATCTGCATCCCAAATAGAGCCAAAAAAGTTGATACATCCAATATAAAAACATAGGATCTGATTTTCCTTGGAGTTACACTAGTACAAAACATTGATTTTTCTGTGTGCACACACACAACTTTATGTGCAGCACTTACATTAGGGGACACATCCTGAAGGTCATAATGTACTTTCTCCCTGTCTCTTCACCTCAGATTCTATTGCAGGGGGGAAGGGTGGGGGTTGGGAGGAGGGCAGTGGTGTTAGGAAACACTGTGTAGCTCCCCCTGCAGAGTTCTTTCCTTATTCTTCTTGTGGGTTGAATGGAGGGCATAAGAGGTAGGGAGGGGTCTGGCAGGGATTGAAGATGGGGCCCTCTAAAACAGCAGAGCCTTTCTATTCCCAATTCCATAGAGGGCCTTGAACCTCCGTGTTGCTTTTGTGTGACTCTCTAGATCCAAGCAGCACACCTCCATGGGAACCCCCATCCCCTGCAGGTAGGTACAGAAGCTGTGGATAGATCTCTGCTGACGTTTATAATACTATGTGAAGCATTAATTCTATCACAGAAGGGAGCTTCTTTGTAGTGGTGAGGCCATATTAAATAGAGCTTGGGAGAGAAACAAGACTGAGAATAATTACTCTGGTAGCTCCACTGAGGGGGAAATCAACAAGACAGTTAAATGCTGAGAGATTTACGTTTCCCTCAGGCACACCAGTGATTGCACCTATTTATTCCCTGGGGAGAGCATCCTGTGCAGTGTATCTGATCCAGAATTCCACCCCTCCAACATCACATTGCACCTCACAAAATCTCCTGGTGCCTTCACAACGTGGAGTACATTCAGAAAGATTTTTGCAAGCTTGGGCAATGGGATGAACATGTAACATTGGGTCTTCCACTCCCTCTGGAGACTGATTCCCACTCTTAGCTCCTCTTCAAGCCTCAGAAGGGAGCTGAATATAGACGCCTTAGCCAAAACTTCCTACGGACTTTGCTGGGAGTTTTGACCAAGATTAAAAGGATTTGGCCATAAACCAACCTTTTTTTTTTTTTAAATGAATGGGGACAAAAAACAAGTTTATTAGAACATCTGCTAGAATCCAGCATAAGAGAGGCTCCTACAATTTATATTTCAACAGGTCAGTTAATTCCAGTTTACAGAAATAAAAAGCCTATGGCAAAACTAAACTGAAGTCTTATTCTGCAGCAGTAACTATTCCAAACAAGATAAAATACTACTGAAATCTGTACAAAACCATATGCAAGGAGCTCAGTAGTTCTCGGCTTTCATGTGTATTTTTCAACTGACTGTAGGCCTGATTAGGATGACAAGGAAGCATGAATTTAACATAAGTTTAATATTAAGCGTATGCTTCATTGCTGTCCTGAAAAAGATGCTTTCCTGAAATGGGGCCTAAGTTTCAAAGAAGATATACACTGTTATTTTGATATAAAGCAGTCAAAATGTGTTGGATACTGAGCTGGGTACTAGCTTTTCCCACAAGTTAATTGACTTAACTACAACAGGAGCAGGCTCTTAATTATAATGTTTGTATATCTCAGAATTTCTTGATGATGTTTCTAGTGTTAAGTTGTCAGCCTAATTTATTTATTGATTTCTTTTAAATAGCTATCTTTCTCTGAATCAGGTGAATCATTACATATAATATCCAAATTTATCTTAGTTATTATACTTGAGTAATTCACCAAAATTAGAATTCTATCAAATCAGACACATTTTGTAATAAAAAAATCACTTAACTATATAGCAAATTACATTTAGAATTCAGAAAATTGATTTTGAGAACACAAATCAACCCCTTCTGATTTTGAAACATTCTATATTTTTGTAGAAAAACTAAATTTCACATTGATTAGTCAAATTTAATAAAAATTATTAATAAAGTATATATCCTATTTGTAAGGAGCATAGTAATATGAAAGCCAAATAGTTTGATAGTCTGTGTTTTTGGAGTTTTGGTAGGGGAGTATTTATTTTTGAGAATGCAGCAAACCGCATTTTCAACCTGGCAGCAAAGTGAAGAGTTACTAAATAATACCATGTCTTAACAAATCCTGTCCAGAAACCTGACAGACCAACAATATACTGACTTGTACTGCCCTCTGGTGATTAACTGTAGAAATACCACATTTTTTAAACCTTCAAAATGCATAAAGTTGCCCAATGCCAATATTCGAAGTAGCAAATTTAAATGAATTAATAAGTACATGTTGTAGAAAAAAATTGCCAACAAACTAAAATACATCTGCACCACATACATCATGCACACATACTTAATGAAAAGGAAATAAGTGCAGAATAAGATAGCATCAAAACACATCTGCTGATAGAAGTTTTTAAAACCAACGTTCCTTTTAAATATATACTAATTTCACAGTAGTTCTTTGTGAAGTGTTTTCTAATTAGCTCTCAAACAAATAAAGCAAATACATATGGATAACATTTTGGCTGCTCTCCACTGCATTTCAGCCTGTTCAAAAGCAGGTAGGACATTTTGATCAGTATTTAGAAGTTACAAAGAAGGTCATTCCTTCTATCATGACCCCCATAGACAGCGCCAAAGAAGCTAAAAATATTGGGAAACTCTTATATAATGTCAGAGAAATTTAGGAAATTTTTATCTAAAAGCAGGTTGCGTTGTGGTGCTTGTTTTCCAAATGGGAAGTAAAATAGCAGCAATAATAAAATACACACCTTCTCACTATTACCTCTCCAGAACAGTAATATGAAAACATTACAGCATTAACTTTTTTTTAAAAAAAGTATTTTTAGTACAAAAATGAACACACATTATTAAACTTGGGACTTCTCTTGTTCCTTCTGTTGGAGAATATCAAAGCTCCTTTAAATCAATACTGAATTAAACCCCAATACACCTTTACCAGTTGGTAAATATTACCCTCCCTTTTTCACAGAATGAGGAGGAGGATGAGTCACAGCATGTTTAGTGTACAAGTTTTGAAGAGTGGCTACTAATTTTGGGTGCCCAACCTGAGACAACGAAGGCTTCATTTTCAGAAGTGCAGTGCACCCTCCATTCCACAGCAAGCCAAAAGCAGCTACTAGTCCTAAGCACCTTTGCAAATCAGGCCTTAAGCATTTCAATGGTGAAGCTGGAAATATGAGTCCGGGGGTGAAATACAGGCTCCATTCAAGTCAATGGCAAAACTCCCATTCAGTGTGGGAGACTTCAGAGGGCCAGGATTTCACTCCTGATGTCCCGATTACTGTGCTTTACTCACTAGAGCCCTGAGCCTGCGCAATCCAAGCCATAGTCACAGAATTTTGGATCTAGAACATGCCCCCGACTTCAGTGGAATCCAACACTGGCACAGAGGCCCACCCACTTGGATCCAGTTTCAGGATTGGTGTCAAGAGTATTAAGTGGTTTTTTTCAAGACTTAATCTTACTGGCACCTGGAAAATTACTACCCACTCTGAAATATATATAAAAAAATGTTAGTAGGAGAAAGAATAATTTTTAGTTCCTCCCACAATATATAAAGTATCAATTCTGCATGTGTCTCAACTTTCGAGATTTTACAAAGGATATGTTTAATTTTTGATCACAGGATCAGATCCTCAGATGGCCAATGGTGCTTTGCCAACTTAAACCACCAAGGATCAGGCCCACTACCAGGATTCTAGTAATTTTGCATTATTGCTGAAAAGCTCCTTTAAAAAACCAAAACACACAAATTAGGGATTTTAAAATAGTTACGTGCATCTATAAGAAATACTGGCAGTGACATTTTCAAGACGTATTTGGCAAAACAAAGTCTCTACAATCCAAGCTTCTCATAGCAATATAGGAGTTGGCTTATGGGAGATCGGGGCAGAGATCGGGGCATATGCCAACTCTGCCCCGATCTCCCATAAGCCAACTCCTTGAGTATCAAATTATGTTTGGCTACTAGTTCTCTAGCAGGAAAGTTTTTAAACTGATAACTACATGCATCATTTTTACAAGTCTGTAGGAAAATTAGTCTATTGAAGTGTGTCTAAATCAGTGTCAAACAACTGACATGTTTTTCTAGAAAAGAAAATACATAAATAAATAAATACATAAATAAAAGAGAGAAGCTACCTTGCACCAGAGCAATCACAATGAAATTTGTGGCACATAAGCACATGTGTACACAGTCAGACAAACAGCCTTTGCTCTAACAATACTCTGCAGGTGCTGAAGGGTAGCTCTCTCTTTTCTGCACTTTCTGCTTTCCAGAGAAGAGAACTTTTAATGTAGTGCAGTTCTATGAACAAGTACAGTTCTATTTATTATACAACCTTAGCACAATTATCATTTATTATGTGTTGACAGTACCCTCTGTACATACGAAGATTTTTGGGAGCAAAGAATCATATCTTCTTATCTAGTTGAGGCATAAACAGATCAGAAACATTATACTACTAACAATAGCTTGACAGGAGGCAGCGGTTTTATATGTCCTGATCAAAAGCTCATTCAAATCAATGCAGAGACTTTTCCTTGACTCCAGTGGACTATGGGTCTGGCCCAGCGTGAACACTGAGGACAGGATCCACAGAAAAAGGAAGTATCTGATGAACAGATGTGACAGTTCCTACAGGAACCTAGCCAATAGACAGGTTGAGGAGCAGTCAGGTATAGTTATGTATATAATTAAAAAAAAAGAAAGACTTTTCAACCATAGATGCTAATAATTAGCTGCATAAATCTATTATTTAGGCACCTAAATGAGTAGCCTGATTTTCAGTGATGCAGAAGTTATGGGTGCTCAGTACCCCTGAAAACAATCAGGTCACCAATCTAGGTTAGAGTTAAAAATACAATTGCAACTTACTAGCTCCTAGTAGCAGCTTATGTTACCTATTTTTTTTTCATACACTGAACAAAAAGGTGTGTTGCAGATTTCAAACTTTGCTTATTTTACCCATGTCTGTAGTGTAATGTTATTAAAAAAGAAAGTTAATGTAAACGATTGCTGTGGATATTCTTGCTTTAACACCATTCCCTCCCCACTTTTGTTGAAGATCCCAAATCATTTTAAAATATTTTATCTGTTTTTACATAGGTTCTTTTCAGTTGTCTTTTAAAGTGTTTGTTCAGAACCCCAGGCAGCAAAGTGGGAAGGCGCATTATAAATTAATAATAAAATTGCAAATAAAGCATGAGTACACTTTACACAGATGCTGTAGGTATATTTTATGCTCATACAAAACCTACTTTTCAATACCAGAAAGTGAAGCATTATTTCAAGGTTACCACTAATGGGTAATAAATACCACTGAATAATCATTATGCTTTCAACATGAGCAGAAATTGTTAAAATGCATGCCACTCATTTATGTAACAACAGAACGGCATTTAATATATTGTAACACAATAGGCCAAACAGATCTTTGCATGGGCCACTTTATAGAGTGGTGCAACAAGTTTTCTTCCCTCCATCACAGGGAGACAGGCACAATTGCTAGTCACTATTAAGTAAGTCACCACAGGTGGCTAGGATGGAGCTACGGCTCTGCCTGCATTCCACACAGACCAGGGAGGAGTGATTACATGTATTCCCCATGCACACGTGGGAATGCGGAGAGGAATCTCTCCCAGTGCTCCCTGTGTCAGAGCAGCTCTATACTATCCCCCTACACAGGGTAGCGACTAGAAATCACAACTGAGGCGGAGTTGCCAAAAGCCAACAGTTAAGAATTTCTATTTCTGAACTTTAAGTACATCAGTTTGCAGCTCCTGTGATTTGAATAACAATCATTTACTCAAATGGCATAAGCCCACCAAATTCTATCTACTGGAACCACAAGCTTTAGAACCCAAACCTCAAAATGTAGCCTCAGCTGACATCAAGTGCTTAGAAAAAGCATTTGGGCCTACATTGATTAAATTACGCAAAGGAAGCTATACAGCTGCATGGCAAAGCTCTACCACTAAAGGCTTTTCGCTGCGCTGAGGAAGGAAGTTGCCATCACGTGCATGGAATGAGAGTAAACATTGTAGGATCAGAGAAAACAAACCTACAATTCTGTTTCATTAAAAAAAAAAAAATCCTTCTTACTTTGTGCATCACTGACCTGGTATCCCACAATGTCCTAACATCTACTGCACGAATCCAGCAGCTAGATAGATATTATTAAGTCTGTATGCTAAAAATCTATGAGACATCTTTGTTGAAATGTTACTGCACAGTATTCCATTTGTAGTTCTCTTACTCTGTTTTTAAACATTAAGAATATATCTGCGTATTACAAAATGAATTCATTTTCTCCTGGAAAAGTCTCTTGCCAATTTTTTTTTAAAAGAAAATAAAATACTTTACAAATTAAACAAAAAAGGAGAGGAAAAACATCTTCAAGCATAGTTATGTCAGAAAAGTAAAAACAGTAAAAAATTATATCATGTTACTCAATACATCTGTTCCATTTTTTAAAAATTGCAGATAAACTTAATTCATGATGAAAGTAAGTTTTACTCATTTCTATTCCTGTTTACTCTCATACTGAGCTAACACAGCTATGGGAGAATGTGAGCTGGATTCTTTCATCACTCAGGCAATTTAAATACTTGTAAATTCCAACTGCTGATTCTTCCACTGCTGGCAATAGCGCATGGGCCACAAACAACCCAGCTGGATATGAGGTCCTAGGTTGAAATTATAGAGCTAGAAATTAATTTTAAACATTTTTAAACTAAGCAAATTTATTATGGGCATAACTGGGAGAAAATATGGGGGCCCACAATGCCATTTTAACAGAACAGAATGGCACAACACTTTAAACTGGTAAAAACAAATGCTCATCACTACACACTGCTGAAAACTAGAGACAGTGATGGACCAAAATCTTAATCTTGAATTCAACCATGTCACAGTTCAGGGAGGAGAATTAGAAATCCTGGATCTGAACAGTTTTGGTTCCCAAACTGAAAGGAGACTATTTTCCAGTCTAGTTGCAGCTGAAAATCACGTACTTGGACAAGATTTTGGCCCAAAATGGTGGACATCGCTAAAGAACAGTATAAATTGCAAGAGAGTGTCACAATTTAAGTGTTCAAAAGTCTTCAGAGATCTGCTAAAGTTTGCCAAGAACAGCTCACACGATTTTATCACCACAGAATTCAAATCCTAGCTGTTATGCAGGCTTAGATATCTAAACTAGCCTACACTTAACCAAGCTACAAGTCCACACATCACCTTTTCAAACTCCCTCTACTTACAACTGTCTAATGTTTTGAAAACTAGTTAAAAACAAACATTTTTTACAAACCCATAACTTGTTTTCTTTGCTCCTGGGCTAAAAGTATGTCTAGCCTAGTTTCTGCTCACAGGAAGTTTTTTCTGACAATTACAAATCCCTCAAACATAGGGTTCATAACAGAAGTGCTGACACATTAACTATAAAAGCATCAACATTCCACTATAATTCCATTTTCTACTGAGACTCAAAAAACACAGCAAATAAAAAAACCCACACACATACACGAGCGAGCGTGCTCCCCTCAACAAAACACAGCAGAAGTAAATGTGTTTTAACCCGCTTCATTTACTCAGGAGTTTGAATCAAAACCATGGGTATACTTATTGATTGTCATACTGCTGCATTTGGGCTTCCATCTGGCTGAAACCCAACCATTACTTTGGCAAAGGTCAGGTTTTATGTCCCAAACTTAATCTAATCTTTTGAAATCCATCCTCAGATTTAACTCAACAACTTGCGCTCAGCTCCCTAAACAACATTAAATTTGCTCTGATTCCATGTGGAAAACCGTGTCAGATGCAACTATTCTACATGGACAAGAGATGGTCAGAAGATGCCTCACACCACAGATATGCACTGAAATCAGCGTATATGTCCCCAATTACAAGCCCCACTGTTAACTTACAGCAAGTACTCCCTCTACTGATTTAATGAAGATGTTTTCCTACTGTGGAGCTGCAGATAATCTGGCTAAAAGCACCAAGAGGTCTACTCTTTAATACATCTGGGGTAACTCCCATTAACCTCATTGGAAATTCTGTAATATCTCA
Source organism: Terrapene triunguis (assembly GCF_002925995.2). Taxonomy (NCBI): domain Eukaryota; kingdom Metazoa; phylum Chordata; order Testudines; family Emydidae; genus Terrapene; species Terrapene triunguis. The sequence continues at coordinate 13,999,860 of NW_020664435.1, read as the reverse complement.
GTGGAAATATCTGTATAACCCACTACCCTCTCTTTTTTCCTAGGACTACAGAGGTGTTAATGGACCACTGTTCATAGACTCATAGACTTAAGGTCAGAAGGGACCATTATGGTCATCTAGTCTGACCTCCTGCACAACGCAGGCCACAGAATCTCACCCACCCACAGTAACAAACCCCTAACCTATGTCTGAGTTATTGAAGTCCTCAATGGACATGTAATGGTCCCTTAGAATATGTGTTCAGTACTTATGCTAAACAATCTGTTCCACCTTGCTTTTAGCTGTGATGCTTGGACTACCTTTCCCAAACCTGAAGAAAAGCTCTGTGTGGCTTGAAAGCTTGTCTCTCTCACCAACAGAAGTTGGTCCAATAAAAGATATTATCTGACCGACATAGTGGGTCAGTGGAAAGTACACATGCAACAAGGTTAGACTAGATCCCTTTGCTTACCATTTTTTGGGAACCAACAATGCAGTTGTGCCTTTACAGGTTAGATTTCTATATAAATGTTGAATTCACTAGTAATACATTTATTTAAATAATTTTAAATGGCAACCACAAATATGCAAAAGCAACAGTTAAGAAGGTAAAACAAGTTCTTAGCACAGCAAGCTCTTTACGAGCAGAATTATTTTCAGAATCACAAAATACATGAGATTTTGATTTTTAAGACAAGCTCATACACAGCTGCCTTACTTTTCACATTCACAGTAAGATTTTGCTACACCCAAACCCTTTTACCAGTGCATTTAGAATTAAGACAATTATGGAATTATGTTTTCTCAAACGCTAACATAATGATGGTTCCCTATTGTATAGCACTTATTATTTTCAAACATTAATTTAATTAACTTTCTCAACCAAGTAGGAAAGTAGTATTGTGCACATTTTGTAGACAAAGAAACGAATGCATTAAGTGACTTGCCCAAGGACAGAGGGAGTCTGATTAGAAGTTGGGAGCTGCCGACTCCCACGTCTGTGTTCTATCCACTACACCATGCTGTCTGAAATTGGCAGAAGTAGACTGATCACACAAGTTGATTGCCAGGCTCAGAATGTCAGTGATAAAACCCACTAAGCTCACTCCTCTCACTTCATCATCTCACCAACAAGCATGGAGATAAGGAAAAGGGCAATTGCAATGAAAACTCATTCCAAGAAGTGGTTTTTTTTTTTCAATACAGTCCTTACCTTGGTTTTAAAGTGGAAATACTTCACTAAGTAAATTCATTAATGTCCTCAGTGAGTAATGATGCTATCAAAATAGTAAATTTTACCCATCTTCAGAAACTTTTTTCATTGTTAAATTCCTCTCTAAATTTGGGGCTTTTACAACTGTTGGTCAATATGTGCATTGGGCAGGCCAACAAGAGATGATACAGTCAAATTGCAACATCAGTGTCTTATGAGTATTTTCAATAACCAATTCCTATATTCTAAGGTTTTCAACTGTAACAAAAGGTAAAGCTTAATGGGCTAAGTGTTTTAGAACAACTGGCAAAGGAGCTCTCTAGACCCTCAATGTTGATTTTCAATAAGTCTTGCAACCCTAGCAAAGTTCCAGAGGACTGGAAGAAAGCTAATATTGTGCCATTATTTAAGAAGGCAAATGGAATGACTGGGTAGTTATAGGCCAACTGCCTGACATTGTTCCAGAGCAAAATAATGAAAAGCCTGATACAGGACTTGATAAATAAAGAGTTAAAGGGGGATACAACGTAATTAATGCCAATCAATACGGTTTTAAGGAAAATAGATCCTGTCAAATTTACCTTTTTTAAAAAATGAGATTACAAATTTGTTGATAAAGGTAAAAGTATTGATGTAGCATACTTAGATTTCTGTACAGCATCTAGTCCTATATGACACTTTGATTAAGAAGCTAGAACAATACAAATCAACACGCCTCAAATTAAATAGATTAAAAACTGGCTAACTGATAGATCTCAAAATTTAATTGAAAACTGGGAATCATCATCTAGTGCATGTGTTTCTAGTTCTTGGCCCTAAGATATTTAACATTTTTATCAATGGTCTTGGAAGAAAAAATAATACTGATAAAGTTTGCAGATAACATCAAGATTGTGGGAATGGTAAATAAGGAAGAGGACAAGTCACTGATATAGAACTATCTGGATTGCTTAGTGAACTGGGTGCAAACAATGTGAGTTTCAATACAGCCAAAGGTAAAGTGATAAATCTAGGAACCAAGAATACAGGCCATGCTTACAGGATAGGGGACTCTATCCCAGAAAGCAATGACCCTGAAAGAGACTTGAGGGTCATGGTGGATAATCAGCTGGACAGAAGCTCCCAGTGCGATGCTGTGGCCAAAAGGGCTAATATGATCTTTGAGTGTGTAAACAGGAGAATATTGAGTAGAAGTAGCAAGGTCATATTACCTCTCTATTTGGCACTAGTGTGATCACTATCATGTCCAATTGCGGAGTTCACAATTCAAGAAGGATGTTGATAAAATGGAGAGTGTTCAGAGAAGACCCACGTGAATGATTAAAGGATTGGAAAATAAGATAAGCTCCTTGAGTCTAAGGCCTATCAGAGAGAGAAGGTTAAAGTATGATTTGATCATAGTACCTATGAGGGGAACAGAAATTTGATAAGAGGGCTCTTCAATCTAGCAAACAAAGTAGAACACAATCTAATGGCTGGAAGTTTAAGATAGACAAATTCAGAGTGGAAATAAGGCACAAATTTTTAACGGTGAGGTCAGTTAACCATTGGGACAATTTACCAAAGACTGTCATGAATTCTCCACCACTGGCAATTTTCAAAGCAAGATTGGATGTTTTTATACAGACTGTATTTCAAACAGGAATTAATTCAGGGAATTCCTATGGCCTGTGTTATTCAGGAGATCAGACAAGATGATCACAATGGTCCCTTGTGGCCTTATAATCTGTGAATCTCTCATATTTCTCTTTAGAGAAAAGAAAGACAGGGTTTGATTCTCCGTTGCGCACAAGAAGAGGGCTAAACAGGGAGCTGATTGCAGCTCCCCTGTTCTCAGCCACTTGGCCCTGGCATAAGTTAAAGATGGGCAGCTTTAATTTATGCCACTGATATAGGAACCCTAGCCAGCAGAGAATTGGGCATGGCTGAACCTTGCTTGCATACTCCTTTTCTTACATCTCATTTTCTGGAGCATGAAGCACCAAATCTCTGGCCACTTTAAATTGAATATGGTGGGCCAAGGAATCTGGCCTATGATCAGCATACTAACATTAACTCTCTGTCAGACCCAACGATATATAAACTCACATTAAAAACTCCCATCACAGTTCTGGGTCTGTCCCATGTTACTGACAAGAGATTTTCCTTTAAATATATATTACTTTGCACCTTAACTCTATACACTGAATTGTTCTCAATATGCACAGGAAGGTAATAGTTTAAGGTGAAAAGCTGCAGATACCCTCCTACTTTTGCATAGATAGATCTGAAATCTGTTCATCTGAACTGTATTTAGTGCATTTATTTCCATGTGTGATCACTTTATACGTCCCCCTCCTCACAATTTTTCTTCCTTTTAAAAACAAAAAATTCAAAATCGACATGGAGTGTGGCCACTTGATGTAAAAATGTATCAATATTAAGAAAATTAAAATTTATGGCTCCCACAACAACTGTTATTCAGCCACGTTCCTCATAAAGTTAGAATATCAGCTATCTGCACCATTAATTGGGAAATCCATTGACGATGGCTGGGTTATGTGCATTGGTGAGTAAATGAACAAATAAATTAAAAAGCAAGGGTAATTCATCATAAAATGTACTTTTCTCATTCATTTTGACAGCTGCTATTATAGTAATAATACTATGTAGCTATCAAAGCAAAGCATTCTCATACAAAGTTAACACATGCAAACCAAGCCACCTTTGGCATGAGATAGCTCCTACATTTGAGCAAACATCACAGCTACGGTGCCTTTGTAGAACTCCCTTGGCCATACTGTACTAAATACCTGCCCGAAGAAAGCAGAATTCACAAAGGATCTTCTGCGTCATCCAGTCTGATTTTACTTTTGCAAGCAAAGTTGAGGGATTCAACCTCATTCAAACCATTAGCCATAACTTTGCAAAGGATAATGCGAACGTTCAACCCTGACTAAGATCCCAAAGGCTTAACTGAGGGCAGAAATGTATCCAACAAGTCAGACAGCGTGTTAAGACATGTTACTTTTCAGACGTTATAGCTGGGGTGGAAATGATGGTGCAGAATCCCACAAGTATTTATTTTAAATTACACTATAGCCAACCATATTTGAGCCATCTTCTCAATGGCTTTTAGGGAACCCCGATTAGTCTGTTTTAAGCGTGTATTTAATAGTATTTCTCAGAAAACCACATTTGATCTCTATTTGCTCCAAGTTTGATTTATCAAATAGGTTTGGTAAATTCTGAGTGTGTGTGTGTGTGTGTGTGTGTGTGTGTGTGTGTGTGTGTTTGTAATGTTTCACCACCAATATCTCCTGAAATGCTTTGGTATTTATAGATTGAGTTTTGAAAAAAAATGAAGTCACATGCAGAATACGGTACCAGGAATAACGTTGCTCTGTATGTCAATTAAAGTGAAGTGTATGACCTCAGAGCGGAAAAAGTCTTTTTGTACCTCCAGTGATAAGAACTTTCCTGGTACCACCAATCACCACTTCTTCTTACCCTAGACTTATGAGGGGATGTTAATTTGCAGCATCCCATACGATGTACGGGACAAGAACCAACAATTAGCAAACCAAAAATTCTAACAGTAACTAAATCTGAATCTGCCAGCTCTATTCCTGAACATAATGCTACTGCAGCCTATGAAAAAGACTGTAACAGTATGTGAGTATTATCATCACAAGGAAAGGCAATACATGCAGTATTTTGATGTTTTAATTAGCTTTAACATGAAGCAAAAAGTGAAAGATATCAAGTTACCAACAGAAAACAGAAGTTTATCTGAAGAAATAGGTGAATTACAAAATATTAGTTAATCTGAAAAAAAGACTATTGATATTGTATTAATGCAGGCCCGCCGAAAGCAATTCTGGGCCCCAAGGCAGAACAATGGGCCCCCATGCACGCACAAGCTGCGCCTGCGCAGACACGGTCCACCTGACATTTTGGTGGTGCTGTGCCTGCACTGGCTAGTGTCCAGCAAGCTGCCGGCTGCACTGATGGGCATGCTCTTCCAGTATAGCCAGGGCTTCCACATGCCCGCCCGGTAGGGCTGCCAACTGTCGAATCGTGCAAACCCAAAGATCCTTGCCCCGCCCCTTCCCTGAGACCATGCCCCCGTCCTGCCCCTTTACCGAGGCCCTGCCCCCTGTTCACTCCACCTCCACCCACCCTCCCTCATTTTCACCAGGCTGGGGCAGGGGGTTGGAGTGCGGGATGGGGTGCAGGGTGTGGTCTCTGGCAGGGAGTTTGGGTGAGGGAGGAGGTGCAGGATCTGGGAGGGAGTTTGGGTGCAGACTCTGGGCTGGTGCAGGGGGTTGGGGTGCAAGAGGGTGGACGGCTCCCAAAAGCAACCAGCACACTCCTCTGGCAGCGGCTCCTAGGCAGGAGGCCCAGGGGGTCTCCGTGCGCCACTGCCCGCAGGCACCGCCCCCGCAGCTCCCATTGGCCACAGTTCCCGGCCAATGGGAGCTGCGGAGTTGGCGCTCGGGATAGGGGCAGTATGTGGAGACCCCCTCCCCAGGGGCTGCAGGGATGTGCCGGCCGCTAACGGGAGCGGTGCGAATCAAGGGCGAGCAGGAAGCCTGCCTTAGCCCCGCTGCGCTGCCAGTGCCAGCAGCAGCTGGGGGCCCCTGGCACTTTTAATCACCCAGGACCATGGGCAATTGCCCCATTTGCCTCCCTTCCTCTCCCCCGGTCGGCGGGCCTGTATTAATGTGGGAATAACCTATCTGCCCAACCTGGCTCAATCTCAAAGTAAGGCAAATATACCTGCTATCATTTCAAGAGGAACCTGATGAGAGAGAAAGTTGTTTGCCGCTTAGAAATTTGGAGACCTTAGAAAACAATGTAAAGCGCATAGAAACAGTGTAAAGACCAGAAAAAGCAGGAGGGAGAATGAAGTTCTGTGTTATTGATGTTTACACATACACTGAATCCTTCAGCCCTCGTTGAAAGAGCTTTTCTAATTCCACCTAAATACTTATTCATTTCTACTTATATGATAGAAAGGGGGGGGGGGGAAAGAGAGGGCAGCTGGTAAAAGAAAGAAATTAATTAAAAAAATAAAACTTTTAACCTACACCTGAAGGATCCTGAACTAGAATCTTAATTGACTCAATTAAGCCTGCTGGGAACAGGGACACCATAAATATTAAATCTGGTTTGGAAAAAAGGAAGAAAAAACTCAAGGCAAAACATCCTTTTTGTCTATTATTTCAGTTGTGCCAAGCAATCAGGAGACAGAGGTTTGCCCTCAGGTTATATTAAGGGTTATGCTTTTTTGGTTTTCAATTTTGATATGTCATTTCTGCATATCTTATGAAAGATTGGTTATAGAGCATGATGAAATACTTGTTTTTTCTCCCCTAGATTTGAATTTGTATAATAGATCATCATAACATGCAATATACATGAAACATCAAAGAATAGTTAATTTCCTTCTTTTTATGGTAGATTGTGAAAGACCCTTTACTTCAGATTTTTTTTTTCTACGTAAAATTACATTTTCTTTTTTAAGCATCCAACCACTTCACAATATTTGTTTAGTGAATGATACTGGGTGGAAACTATATGGAGGATCACCATCTAGGAAGTATAACTAAAGAGCAATTAAAATATTTTTTCCACTTTTGCAAGTATTGTATAATCACCCCTCCTCATTGCCAGCACCTGGCCTTGGACTTCTGACTCCCCTCCCCTCCAGTGTCCAAAACAGTTGTAGTGGATAAGAAGAAGCAACAGAACTGACAATCTCATGATAAAATGTGTCACCACCTCCATATGCTAGCTGTGGAAAAGTGTCTTTGAGCTTCAAAAATACATGCCAACTCTATGACAGAAGTCAAAATACTCTAATAAAAATTATAAATGACATTGCACTCAACAGGAGATTGAAAAAAGAACTGAAAGTTTACAGGAAAGGGAAGTTTTTGACATAAAACCTGAATGTAGTGAATAAATGGCATTCAATAAAAATGAAAGTTTAACCCATAAAATATTTAAACCAGATGTTGATTTTATAACATTTGTTTTAGTGATAAACTGTTTTAATATTTGTACTTTTAACGTGCACTGTAATAAATCAGACAAAGCCAAAATATAATGAACATACTGAGATAGAGAAATGACACAATCCCAGTTTGTGAAACCAGTTCACTTGGCAGGTATGGGGGAGGGGGCAGAATAGATCTATCAAAAATCTAATGATAAGAAATGCTTTCACTTCCCCTCCTCCCCCAAAGTGAACCTGGAGTATTGTGTCCAGTTTTGCGCCCCCCCCGCCAACGCCCCACAAAAACTACAGAAGGGATGTGGACAAATTGGAGAGAGTCCAGCGGAGGGCAACGAAAATGATTAGGGGGCTGGGGCACATGACCTACGAGGAGAGGCTGAGGGAACTGGGGTTATTTAGTCTGAAGAAGAGAAGAGTGAGGGGGGATTTGATATCAGCCTTCAACTACCTGAAGGGGGGTTCCAAAGAGGATGGAACTAGACTGTTCTCAGTGGTGGCAGATGACAGAACAAGAAGCAATGGTCTCAAGTTGCAGTGGGGGAGGTCTAGGTTGGATATTAGGAAACACTATTTCACTAGGAGGGTGGTGAAGCACTGGAATGGTTACCTAGGGAGGTGGTGGAATCTCCATCCTTAGGGGTTTTTAAGGCCCAGCTTGACAAAGCCCTGGCTGGGATGATTTAGTTGGGGTTGGTCCTGCTTTGAGCAGGGGGTTGGACTAGATGACCTCCTGAGGTCTCTTCCAACCCTAATCTTCTATGATTCTATGTTATAAACTATGGTAGCATAATGGAAGATCAGAAAAACAAAGCATTATCGGCAACAATTAAATGTTGGTCTAATGCCTCTTGCAGTAGGGAGGAAACAAGACTCTGCTGTAATGACTATAATGGGGATTCTCTTATGATGAGGCTGCCAAACGCAGACAAATCCTGTAGTTCTCTTCTTGTTCCCGGACTAACTGAACACAGCGTGCATTGCCCAACATCACCACACAGGTTCTATCTAAGTCCTGACCTGGATAAAACAGTCATAGAGGGATAGCTAAATACACTAATGGACGGAATAGCTGATTACACTATACAATGACTATTTGAAAAATTCTCCTGATTATTGTCTAGGTGAGGAGGAACAAAGCTTATCCTGTTCTTCTTTAACCCTAACGAGGGAAGACAGGTGGAGTGGGATGGAAAGGCAAGACAACAAGAATGATAAATTAAATAAAAGTTGGGAAAAAATGTCACACACATTGAAAAGCTGAAGTTCCCAGCTATTTACAGCTTTCATTACTAGCATGGATGATTCAAAAGACACAGGACTGTAAAATGGTTACTGGTCTCTCCCTCTAGCAGTGCTTATTTGGTCCAAGCCATGGACCTCTGGCCAGTGTACTTCCTATTCCCTTAAACAATAGTGAGGCTCAGACCTTAATGTCAGACCACAAAGATTATTATTAAAGCAGATCGGAATAAAAACGTGATATACTGCAACAGAACAGAAAAACATGAGATATAAATATTTAAATTGAGGACTGTGGGTCTAAGCTCTGATAAGTAAGGGACACAGAACACACTGGTGCAGAGCAGGAGGAGCAGTAGCAGGTTCACTCTATGGAGCTAACATTACATTTAGTGGAAGACAGGCCTGAGAGCAAACTTCACAGCATAGCACAGAAGTCTAGAGCAACTACAAGACTGTCTGCAAAAAGAATTGTTTGGCATCGTCCATGTGTTCAAGGCAACACAAACAAGACTAAATTACTGCTTCATGCAATTTAATTTAATCTAACTCGGACACAGACAACACAGTTCAAGATGTACGTGATGCACAAGAGGAAGATCCAGGGTTGCAGCAGGGCAAACATTTATTTAAAGCCATCTGATTTTATGATGTATTATCACTGAAAGACTTCCAAAAATAAGGGATCTGCCATTATGGGTGGATTGAGCCTTTAAATTCATGCCAGAGTAGATGGTGTAAAACAGTTGCACCATCCCATGAGGAATGCCAGGTAAGACTTATAGCCTCAGCTGTAAATCCTCTTAGAGCTCCGATTTGCATCTGCCCACCGTTTTTCAAGGTACAGCTGGTGCTTTGGCAGGGGAGGGGGGATGTGGGAAGAGCGGATCTATAGTTTCATCCCACTAGTTGCTGATGTTCATGTCAGGTGTGCAAGCCCCTGCTTTCCCTCCATACTCAGGGCTGCAATCCAGGCAGCCCCAGTGGAGCAGCAGGGTAGGGAGGAAGGGAAATACTCCCCCTACTACTTACCTGCACAGCTGCAATAGGATTTGAGAGCCCTTGGTGTACAAGGAATGAGAAGGAGTAACAAAATGTTGCCCATACCTCTCTGTGCTTCAGTTTACACACCTGTAAAATGAATATAATATATATTTCCTAATCTCACAGCACGTTGTGAGAGCTCCTAAAATAGAAGTGTAAGTACAGAGTACTTGTACAGAATATTATTGTAAAATAAACACACTCTGAACCCTTCCCCCATCATCACCATTTTAGGTTCATTGAATGGAATGAATCAAATATTAACTTTTCTATTTTAACAGAACTTTTTAAAAGTTCATCTCATTTTATTTCTTTAATGAGTCATAAAGAACTATAATATAGAGCCTTTTTATTTTCATTAGCATACAAGGCTGACATGAAAGCCAATTTTTCTACACTGCTGAACGAAATCAGCACTCTTCTTTTTGAATGTAGGGTGTTAGCCTCCAGACACGACAACAATAAACAACAGGAACATCAGTAATGTTCAAGGACTGCCAAAATATCTTGGCAGAGCGGGGTAACCGAACTGCATGCAGCTACTGCACTAGCTTTGATTGCTGGATATCAGTTCAAGTTCTATTCTCTTCAATGTAATGCATTCATTCTTACACAACTGGAGCAATTAGAGCTCCAAAATTACGTAATGATATTGGCTTGATTCAACACAATTCTGTTTCATCACAGTAACAGCAAGCAGAAACTATTGCAGATAATCAGAAATTCCACTGTATCAAAACAAATTAGCAAAACATTCTGCCCAATAAAGTTCAGAAAAATGTGGTTGTTTGTTTCGGGGGAGGGCAGAGGGGAAGAGATATGCTGAGGTACAATGTTGGAAGTGTTCAGCCATGTAGCTTGATCACTGAATAGGGATAGGATCCATTTACAGAATTGCCCCTGTGGTGTTTGCTATTGTTTAATCTGTCTAGGTGCAGACTCAATAAGACATCAGTGCACTCTGTGAGCTGGTGCGCCTTCTGGTCAGGCAGAACATTGCATCTGAGTTCACTCAATCTGGCAAGGCTGCCAGTCAGTCCTTGGTGCCCAGGAGTCTGAAAAATAAACCCTCTGTTCTTAAGGCTCTCAGGGATTTGGTAGGGGAACCCAGTCTGCCCATTCCAATGGGTTTCAGTTCAGGGCTCTTAACCTAACCAGGCAGAACCAGGACTGGACAATTCCAGCCATTCCCTGAGCTCCTTTTTACCTCCTCTGGTTTCTGTAGGCTCTTCAGCCTGTTGGTCCAGTCGTCCATTTTTAGGGTGCTGTCCCCAAGTGGCTGTTCAGCAGCTTGCTGGCAGGAGTTCCCGTCTTCAGCCTCCTCACTCCTCTGGCAACTGCCCACCCCTCTGCATCCCAGCTCTTTTATGCTCCCAGCTGCTGTGAGGCTGCCAATCAGCACTGGCCAGCAGTACCTATATTAACCCCTTAGTTGCCAGGACAGCATGGGGTATATACTCCAAATGACAATCCCTTTAAGCTGAAAGGATGCCTTTGTAACTAGAAGAACAGGATAGCATCTTGATTTACTACTTGGGGTTTTTTCATCCCTTTTATTTATTTTTTTGTTTGGAGTTTTGGTCAACGTAGCAGGTTGTCAAGCTCAGTCTCCTGCTGAATATTGTAGGAAACAATCTGTCAATTTTCTAGTGCCAGTTTGCACTCCTGTTATTAGCCCATCTCTGTGGAGGTTACTGATTGTTGTGCTGTTCCCCATTCAACATGAAAAACACCTACCGGTACAAATAAAATAGGGAGCAGAAGTAGCTTAAGCGGTGCCACCTTCTGCATGAGAGTGGCGAGGAGCCCTTTATCACTAATGCCTCTCATGTAAAAGGGGTGTGCAAAGTACAGAAGAAATTTAGTACCACCAAAAAGATCCTGCAAAACCAAAACAGTACAAAAAGCACAAGGGACATTCCAGTAATAGGCTCTGAACACTAATACTGATAATGTGCAGGGAACGCTCTTTGTCAGCCTAGGAAACAACTTTAACAATAACTGATTTGCTAGATATGGGAGTAATAGGAAAGATTCTATGCGCTGAAACAAAAGATAGAGGCAAAGGAGGCTGAAGAGAAAGGGGAAAAAAATCTTCTAGAAAATGTGTGGTTAAAAGCATTCGTTAAGTATAGTGAACAGTTCAGACGGATGAGAACTAGGTGTAAAGACATGGGGTGCTGAGGTTCCCTGAAGTTGAGGATGCAAACTTGGTGGTTTTGTGGTTAAGTTCTGGCATTTGACCAAGAAAAAGAACCAATTCTAGTGGACAGTTAATAGAAAAGGCAACTGTGGAAAAAGTGGAAGAAATCAGACAGCAAATAATAAGTGATAATGACAGAAAGAGCCAAAGTGATGAGACTATTAAGACAAAACTATCTTCTAAACAGGGAACAAAATATTTTTTAATTTTCAGATGTAAGCTTAGCTACCTAGAATTGGAAAGAGATTTCACAAGGCTTAAGAATCCGTCCTAAAGTGAAGCACAGAGATTGCAATTTTGCACCCAGACAAGTTGAGGATGAAGAGTAAAAAGTATAGATTCCTGGATGGCAGTTCTGGTCTTGTTCAGTGATTCTTGAGCAGATCTGGAGACCCAGAAAACAAGCTCAAAAACAGAGAATTAATACTAGTCCAAGATGATGAGAATATTTCTGATGTGTCTCATTTTCAAATGGTGCTTAAAATAAGTCAATATTCTAGCCTCTGGTGTCATATTGTCCACAAACTGTTTTGTAATTCATGTTCTATTTTGGGGGAAATTTCACAAGAATATCCTAAAAGAACTGTCAACATTGATAAACATGGACTAAGAAGTGAATAGTGGTTCTATGTTAAGTAACACACACAATTTCCCTTCCTTCATCATTCGTTATTTGAAACGTATGGCATTAATACTGTTCATGGACTAAAGCTGTAACTTCACTGCTAAAAGAGGTGTGTTTTTACACTGATAAAGCTAACTTGATATAAAAGCCTAGTAGAGACAAGGTATAGGTAGTTTTTAACCTTGACTAACTACCTTGAGTGTTGACCGTGACTAGCTACACAGAGGTAAAAACTACAGTGCCTTCTCTCCACTAGGATTTTAATCAAAATAACTAGTTGGAGTTTAAAAAAATCTGTGTGTTTTTTAGTTAAGTAATGACACAGTCTTCACGAGTTCACAATAGAATTCAGTTAAATATTCCTTCAGGCAGGTCTTTCTCAATATCCAGTCTATGTGTGTGTGTGGGGGCCGGGGGGGGGGGGGAGAATTTATCAAGAAAGCAAAGATATCCAGGCCTTCTTTCTTTAGGAAATGCCAGGATTCCCAAATCATAAGCATGATTTTGGTTCTTGAACATTTCAATTTTATGAGTAACAGTAGTTTTGCTCTTTATTATATCTGAGTACCTTTCCTCTTTCTCCACTTCTTGCAACCAGTTAACTAATGCTGTCCATTGTGATTTCCAGTTTTTGTTTTGTGCTCAGTGCTGTGCATACAAGTATTCAGTTAACTCAGTTAATCTTCATTGCTCCACAGTCAGCTCAAGCCAAATAATTTGTATCAATCTCTTCTAGAAGTCTAAGAACATGGTCTTGAAGACCTGCTGAAGTATTGCAGCCTCTCACTAGCCCAAAACAGAGGGCGTGGTCAAGACCACTAACACAGGAGTCTTTAGAGTATACATGTTAGAGGTAGTTGCCATAGCATTCTCTCTCATCTGTACTGCACTGTCCAGGGGATTTTTATAAGAGAAAGGAGTAGTGAGTAAAAGATATTTTAACTGATATTATCTAGCAAAGAAAGCAACAGGTGCTGGGAGCTAATGGAAAAAACACATCTGCTTAGTTGAAATGCTAGGCCATGCCTCGCCAGACTGTATACTATCTATTTTTAATAAGAACACAGCACACAGAATCTGAAGAATGCAGCAAATACCACAAAAAGACCATAAAAATATATGGAATCCAAGGACTTTCCTGTAACACAGATTTGAAATGCATTTTTTGTTTAGTTAAAAGTTATAATAATTATTGTCAATATGACTATGGCCAATAGCACTTTTAACTCTGGCCAGAAGATGGTAGGTTCATATTTCACACCACACCTTAGCTCAGATTTAGTACTGAAATGCAGTACTAGAAGGGTTCATTTCCCAACTTAACTTGACTAGGAAGATAACAAGGTCAGCTGGATCACTTTTCGAAAAGATTAAAAGGGATAACAAAAAAAATCTGGCCAATACTCTTCTTGATAATACAAGTTCTAATGTCCAATGCTGTTTGTGAGCTATTGATGCATGGATAATGGCTGCTATGTTTGCCTACAGAGTCATTGCACTACCAGTATCTGACTGATTGCTTTGTAAAAGGCTTTGGGGAACATGGAGTGAGAAAGACAGTATATATAAAACAAAATTCCATTCTATTTGGTTCAATAGGATAGGAAAGGGAAGAGAGTGTCTTAATTGTAATGTTTCTATCCACATTCCTTCAATTACATTGTAACAAGTTTGAGGACATCACCACATTTATATGCACCACACAGATAACGCACTTGAAATGCTTTGAAACTGATATGAATAGGAACTATTCTCCTCTTTAATTAGCATTTTTGCCAGATGAACACTGTAAAGTGCCAAGCTGTGAAATTCTATTAAAAGTTCAAATAGATACATGACTGTTTGCCAGAAGATATTTTGAAATCAAAAGATTTCATTTTTTGGACATATGATTAGTTTTTCCTAATTGTATGAAATAATGCAATTATCAAAATAATTACACTATATAAGCACAAAAATGGGAGTTGGAGTATGCAAACCATGGAAAGTCAGCAATACATAAAATCCATCTGAATACTTAAGCAGCTGCCTGATGTTCTCTGAATGGAGACTAGTATTCTAATCATTTGTCACCAGACAGGAAATGTGCAATTATGCTGCCAAAAAGATAATTTATCATAAAAAGTATCCATGATTTTTAAAGTCAAGCAGCAGATGCATCCATAATCACCATAGAAATAAACTCAAGCCCACTATCCATGACCAATGGATCAGCATTACTGATAATACAATTTCAAATAATAAATTGGTTTTCAAACATTTTTTCTTCAAATCTTCATCTTAAAATCTGTATTGACAGTTAGGCCAAAAAATTGTGAACACAAATAAATCTGGCAAAGAGATAATTTACCTATCACATTAAACTGTTAAAATTATACTATGGGCAGTTGAATTGCAAATTAAATAAAAAGAAAGATGATACAAATTTTTAAAACAAATTATGGAAAACGAACTGGTTTCATAGCAACAGCTCTGCTAAAATTACTTAACATTTCTACTCAATCAGATGTAAATTTGACTATGTTATCCCTTAAATGTTGATTATAGTAGCTCTTTTCAGATGCAAATTTAATATGTAATGTGAATGTGAATGTTGACAAAGCTGATACGAAAAATCTCCTGATTAACATCATTTGCATGAACACAGCAACATTATTACAGACCTTCTACAGACAGAAGGAAATGGAAATTGGATGGAGAGTCGCCTTCTCCATCCTCTCCCCACTCCCTGCTCTGCTTAGGACCAAAAACAAAACAAAAAATTTAGGACTGATATTCAATGTTATAAAATAAAACAGTTAAAAATAAAAAGTTATGGGTAAATGAATTAGATTTGCCAACAAAGCAAGATATTACATAGTAAAGAATGACAATCCATCTTTATTTCACATCACTCTACTGTCATAGACTCAGAGGAATGCAGGCGCCACATATAGCACTGTGTGGGTTGTAATACCTGGCAGAATGGAGTGAGTTAAGGAGTCATTAGAAACTTGTAAATTTCCTTGCTTTTGTTAGCAGAAGTTATAATCTTAAAAAAGGAGAAAGGAGAGAAGATGGAAAGGGGGAGCTGCACATACTTTGCTCATTTCAGCTGTCCAACGTTTGCACTTTACACCATGAATAAACTGTGGAACATGTCAAGTATATAGTTATTGAACACCAGATTATTTTTACACGAAAGAAATAGGAAGCATATATATAGAGCAGACTGTAGAAACGTTTCCTGTTGTTGCCGTATACTGTAATAAGTGAATACTGTAAAACAATGCATTTTAGTGCAGATCACATTAAACTCATTTACTGTTAGTTACTACAGGCTAACAGGAAACTGGATGGCTATACTTTACCTTCAGCACAAAACACGTACTCAAAATAAACATGTTGAAGAGAATTCACTGATACAAAAGACTTTTCAAAACAGAAACACAATTGAACACATATTGGTTTGCAGACAGATCTAGGCTTTGTCTGCCTGAGGTTTTTTTGCATTGGTGTAAGCCTGCCCTGCTTTGAAGTATTGGTGCAAATCTCTTTTTTTTTTTTTTTTTTTAATACCGGCACAGAACATTTACACTAAAGGTTTGCATTGGGTAGCTACATCAGTGCTAAATAGATAACTGTGTATTGTAAACCCATATTAGGACGTAATGCATGAGACTGCAAAAACAGCCTTCCTTCCACTATTTTGTTGACTTTTATGTGAACTCAGTAGTTGTAAGATTATTACTAATTATCTCCACTTTGTTATATTACTAGAATGACTATGAATATTTAAAACAAGACACTAGGCCACCAAAGCATTAAGCTATGGACTCTGATGTCAAACCACAAAATCAGAGCTAGAAGAATTTATAAAAAATGGTACACCATCAAATTGGCCCGGGGTATGACTGTAAACTGCATCTGACTGGAAGGCCTGGTGGCAACATGGTGGGGCTACTCGTGGTGGTGTAGCTCCTGTAAAATACCACAATGTTGCAACCTTCAGAGTAAGGCGAATATAGGGCACCTCAAAACCACTGCCTTGTGGATATTCCTTGTTTGAAGTAAGACTCAGGGACATCACCCTGACAGAAATGCGCCTTCGTTGAGGCTTTAGGCAGTAAGCAGCAGCTCTAATCTAAACTGATGAAACTGAATGTAATAAATTCTCATTTTGCAAATTTACAAAGGCTGGTTATTTGAATTACTACTAGAATGCAGTCAAGGTAAGTTGTCTGACAGTTCTGTCCTGAAAGACAATTTGCAAGTGATTTAACAGTCAATATTAATAACAATAAGACTCACTTGGTTGCATTCTCACAACTTGGTCATGAGTTCCAATCATGCAGTAGGGCATGAGTTCATATCCACTACAATCACTGGCAGAGATAACAGGGAGGCTTTTAACCGTTAGAAGTTTTGCTATTGGAAACTAAGTATGTATAAATTTGCTAAAAAGATAATTATCTACATTTGCTGGAGGAAACAGCAGACTTGTTTAGAGTGGTAAAGTGAGCAATAACTACTGCAGAAATAATGAGATGAAACTGTGTAAACAAAATTTAGGCAAGATATTCAAGAAAAATGAGTCAACAGCAAAGCAAATGAGAGTCTAGAATAGCATTCCAAAGGAAGTTCCCTCAGCAGAGACATTCAAAATTAGGCATGTAAAACACTCAAGAAATAATCACCCCACACATGGAGGAGAGGTGGATTACATGACCTAATAATAGTTCCCTCACCCCTGAGCCAACTCCGTAAGGGTCCAATCCAATACTCACTTGAGTAGACCTTAAATCACACAAGTAGTCCCATCAAAGTCAATGGAACTACTCACCCCTAAGCAAGGGTTGCATGATCATGCCCTAAAATTTTAAATGCAATTATTCTAGTGAGATACTAAACCCAGGTCCTTACATCGCTAATGTCTATCTAGATGAAAATCAAAGATTTTATTTTTCTTTCCTAAAAGAGGGGGATGACTCAATAGCCTGACCCTCAGAGATGCTGAGTGCCCACGCCTCCCATGGAAACCTTGGTTTATCAGTACACAACTGTGTGTAAAATAGCTGTCACACTTACATAGTTAATGTATTGCCAGCATCTAATTTATTAATTGTAGTGGGGCAGCTGCCTCGCTCCCTGAGAATGTGGGCTGCAGCCGGCCAGTGCACCTGCGCAGCCAGGCAGCCAATTAGAGAAGGGCTTATCGGGAGCCAATCAGGGCCCAGATTGGAGACAGACAATCAGGGCCAGGCTCAGCCATATAAAAAGGCTGCTCAGGGAGAGGAGCATCAGTCTGTCCTTTAAGAGGGGAAGGTCTGTCTTCAGAGCTGGGAGACTAGCACCTGGACAGCGCAGTGCTGGCCAGCCTCGGGGAGCAGAAGGGAGCTGTAGCCTGCCAGGCTGCAAGCCCTGAAGGGAAGGGCCTAACGGGTGCAAGGGGCCGTAGGGGAAGCAGCCCAGGGAAGTGGACAGATGAGGGGAGAGAAGGAAGACAGCAAGGCTGCCACCAGAGGGTCCCTGGGCCAGGACCCAGAGTAGAGGGCGGGACTGGGTTGCCCCCTTCCCCCCCTTGCAGTACACCTAGCCATCAGCCGTAGGGAGCGGCCGTCATAGACTATGCCAGATCCCAGACAAGAGGGATTAGACTTTGGGGGTGTGATTGGACATGTGGCTGGGGTGTAGGAAGACTGCTGATCAACCCTTCCCCCCCCCCGGAAGGGGGTGTGGATGGACTGAGGGGCACTGCCGGAGGGCAGTGGTCTGGAAGAGGATGCCGCAAGCTGGTGAGCGACGCAGGCTCAGACGCCAACCAAGGGTGAGACAACGGGCAGGACACCACCAGGAGAGGGTGCTCCACTGGACTGAGCTAATTCCCGGAGGTAACCAGCAGGAGGCGCTGGGTGGTGAGTCCCAACCTTGTCACATTAATGTAAAGCACTTTGATTTACCTTTCATACTTTGCGTTTTCTCTAGTGATCAAAGTGGCCAGCACATACTCATAACATATTAGCATTTTTCCACTTTATTCCCCTACAACATGTGTTAGCAAGGAGGCAAAGTTAAATTGACAAGGTTTCTGAAGGGCTGTTCACATTTTAGAGATCAGGGCTTATCAGTTAAACTTTGCTGCTCTGCTTCCAGATGTGACAGTAAGGAATGCAGCAAAATCAGTAAGCTGGGCACTAGAAAGGAGAAAGCAACAAAAGACAGGAGGGAAGGGGAAACACCAAATAAAAGGCCAAAAAGAGGAAGTAAATACGAAAGAGTCTAAAAAAGCAAGAAAAGACAAAGGTGAGAAAATGTTACAGAAAAAAAATGCAGAGAGGAGGAGAGAAAGATAGATATGGGAGGTGGAGACAAAGAAAAAGTAAAATAATAATGGTGGGTCATAACTATTACTGAGAATTATGGAGGAGACCGGACTTCACATACCAGTAACCTTGGCTAACACAGAAACGAATTGTTCACTCCGGTTAATTACTCTAACAAGCTTTGAAATACCTGCATTATATTTAAAACATCTCTCACTGCATCTTCTCAGATATGACTACCCTGTCCTACAATTCCTGGGGAAACATTTCTTCCAGTCTTTGTCTATTTACACCCGCCCTAAGCACTTATCCCTTAAATTACATTAAACATCCAAACAACTACAAAAAGTGTATTTAAAATGATGAGCTGTTCATGAATGGCCTGATGCTCTAAAGAATATTGCTCTGTACTGCAGGGTGGAAGACTAAGGGGAAATTGACACTCATGGTTCCTGTCTTCCTACGGAGACAGAGACTAGAAAATTATCACAAGTTGCATGCATAACAGTGTCGAGCAGTACAAGTAGGCCACAGGCCAGACCACAAGTATGGTTTTGATTTATGGAAACATACAGTAAGTTCACATGTATACAGCCTGTAATTTTGCCACAGTTCTTTCACATGAGGAGGTTTCAGTGGATACTTTGAATCTGATTCTAAAAGAAATGACTGAAGGCTTAAGTAAATTTTAATTACTTTGATATCAAGCAAACAAACATGAAAAGCCTGTCTCTGGAAGTTCTTATGCCTGTGATTATTTTAAGTGGTATGGTGGACAACTACCCTGGCAGCTGCAAAAAGCCATATGACCCACAGCCTCACTCCTTTTCTCTGAAAGATGCAGGAAAGGTAAACGGGACTGTGGATATGGCAAGTGATACTCCTTAGGAGACTCCCTGCTCTCCAGCACATACCTAGCTATTTAAAAACAAAATTTTATTTAGATATCTTGCAACTCTGTATGTATATAAATACAACAGCCCATTTTACTACAAAGTTTAATGAGTTAGTAAATTTAAATGACAAACATGATTTTAAAGCCCACCTACACAAACCCCATGCACTTGAATATCTGGGAAACACATTTAGGTGTTATTTTAAAGAACAAGGGGAAGATGTGATAGAGTGCAAAAAAGAACGTTAAAAAGTAACAGTCCTTTTAAAATTAACCTTTTAACCATTAGAGAAGAGTATGATTTGCAATTAAGCCTTTAAAAACATGTTAGATAGAACAAAAGCCAGCTACGGTATATTAACAGAATGTAAAAAACCCCAGTACTGTAAAAACAACTTCGCTCTTCTGCTAGTGTGTGTGTGAGAGAGAGAAAGAAAGAAAAGGCTGGTCAACTAAAAGCAGAAAATGTAGCTTGTCTATAGCACCCACTAGCTCAGGGGTGGGCAAATTACGGTGGCATCTGGCCCTTCAGATGTCTTAATCCGGACCTTGAGCTCCCGCCGAGGAGTGGGGTCCGGGGCTTGCCCCGCTCCACACATGCCACGGCTCCGCAAGGCTCCCAGAAGCAGCAGCATGTCCCTCCTCTGGATCCAACGCGTAGGGGCAGCCAAGGGGTTCTGCCCGCTGTCCCTGCCGCAAACGCCACCCCCATTGTCCAGGAACTGCGGCCAATGGGAGCTGAAGGGGCGGAACCTGAAGACCGGGCCACGGGTAGAGGCACCTGGCCATCCCCCGCGTATGAACCAGAGAGGGGGACATGCTGCTGCTTCCGGGAGCTACTTGAGGTAAGCACCAGCCAGAGCCTGCACCCCTGGCCCCCTCCTGTGCCCCAACCCCCTGCCCTGATCCCCCTCCCACCCTCCAAACCCCTCGGTCCCAGCCCAGAGCACCCTCCTGCACCCCCAACCCCTCATCCCCAGCCCCACCCCAGAGCTCGCACAACCAGCTGAAGCTTTCCCCCCCACTGCACTCCAACCCTCAGCACTAGCCCGGAGCTCCCTCCCACACCCTGAATTCCCCATTTCTGGCCCCACCCCAGAGCCCGCACCCCCAGCCAGAGCCCTCACCCCCTCCTGCAACCCAACCCCCAATTTCATCAGCATTCATGGCCCGCCATACAATTTCCATACCCAGATGTGGCCCTTGGGCCAAAAAGTTTGCCCACCCCTGCACTAGCTAGATGGAGGTCGTCAACTGAATCATCTCCTATTTCCTGTATTAGTGCATTGCTGCCTTTGCATTAAGCAATCTGCCGGATAGAGGCTTTATTAACTGCAGAAAGGAACACTCTTTTTACCACTGTCCCTCATCCCACCCCCACTGCTGCTTCATTTTCTACATGAATTACCTTTCACCACCCAACACCCTCCCCAACAGTGTAACAGTGTATCTGCACTCTGCCAGGCTGATCTGGAAACCAAATATTTTTGTTGTCCAATATAGAGTCCGCCTCAGCCAAGGGCCAACAAGAGGAATTCCTGTTCCTCTTCTGTAGGCAGGCTGCATGTCACTCCCACCACTACATCACCACTTTCAAGCCTTCCAACTTCAGTGACCATGCACTACCATCTGCTAGTCTTCACAGCACTAGAGCTGTAATATCTGTATTGTTCTGCACCCTCTTGTACTTGTCACCTCCTCAGGATCCTGCTTCTTGCCAACATTTGACCATTTTGAAGCATCAGACATATCTCACAGCTAGTGAGAATATTACTAGTCAGAATAATAAAGCTAATAAAGAACCACTATTTAGCTCTAGAGTTGTAACCAGAACAGTTTATTGTTATGCCGGGTGTTAAGCAATTGCAGCATCTCTTTGAAGCTGTTGGGTGTGATAGCTGGGAAAAATCACAACTGAGGTTTAGACTGCATGCAAGTCTGGGCAACAGCTGGGCCATGAGGTCTAAAGAGTTTCCCAGGGGGGTCTTAATAACAAACACTGCAGGGGGGACGGGGGGGGGGGTCTATCTGATGCAGGAGAGAGGAGCAGCAGAAACACCAAAGAAGTTACACAGAAGGCAGCAAGGAAGCACCAATGACAGCCAGAGGAATACTTGTAGTGGGATCCTGCGAAAGAGCTAAAAGAGGGAGATTTTGAGTAGAGTACTATGTGGAAAGAGGCTTGGAACTGTGAGCAAAGAAAGTGTCTCCTACTGTGTTCAGGGAAACAGGATTTTATGTACTATCTTTTAAAACAAATACACAGGATTGCATCAAAGAAATACTTGACTCCACCATCAATTTCTCTTTCTAACAGAAACAACCTGCAGGACCCTAAGTATCAGCTAACTGCTAAGGTCAAAAAAGGTAACTATATTAAAATGAGAGAGGCAGTTTCAAAAAAAGACCATATAAAACTGACCAACATTTGCTGAATTAACAGCACTAACCAGACAAATCTGTGGCTAAACGGAAAATGAAAAAAAGAGGTGTATGCATGAAAACTAAGATACACAAAAATAGAAAGCTCAGCAGGCAGGCAGATATATATGTATGTAGCAAATTAATAAAATAAGAAGTCCTTAAGCTCTTAATAATCCTTCGGCTCAAAAGCAGTCTTGCAGCCACTGCTCTGAAATTAAAGTTTGTAGACACAACACAAAGTTTGGAAGCTAAACACTTGGCAGCTGGTGTAAATATTTATGGTTCACCTCACCTGCCCACGTATTTTGACAGTTTAAAATGTTCTCCTTCCTAACCAATTGAGCAGAAACAGCTGCCAAAGCCTCAGTGGCAAGATTTGTACAGTACAGAAAGAAAACTGACAATGCTGTGGGAAGAGGAATGATGTTACTGCAAAGATCCCTACCAGAAAACCAGAAGTGACATGTTACTGCTAAGCAGCATTTACTTTTATTTGGTTTCATAGGAGAGAGTCTACCTTGATGCCCATACTTACTTGTCCCTACTCAAAAAGCTCAAGTAAACCAGACTTTGGTCAGGGAACCAAGAAAAAAACTGGAGGTACATGTGCAGGGAGAGGAAGGGAACAGCCATGAGTCTACAGCACAGTATCTTTATGTACAACGTTCCAGCTATATGGTGGTTGTCTCCCTCTACTCCTGTGCAGGAATGTGAGGCTAATGGATCCATATAAGACACAAACCAATAGACCTCCCACAGCCAGTTTATAAAGATCTATTCTAGATGGGTGCAAAACCCGCTCTGGACCATGCAGGGAATAGAGTGTTCACTCTGCCCATATCCCCTCACTCCCACAAAGGGGGATCACAGTGCCCACGTGGTACAAAAGGGCCTGTGCAGGTTTTCTGCACTTTGTTGACTTTCTCTGCACTTAATAATCTTCCTCAGTGGTAAACTGAGCTAGGCAATCCTTGTAACAGCTATTGATGCAAGATATTGCCAAGCATTAACACTCACACTCAACCATCAGTTTAACTATATCCCATGGCTAAACCAACAGTTATTCTGCTTCAATGTTAAAGTATTTATTTTGTACTCAGAAATTACTTAATTTCCTTCCTTCTCCCACCTACAATATTGGATTAACTCTTTTCACCCATCCATGGCAGAAATAGCGATGTTTTCATTTCAATGCTGAAATGATGGTTCTCCAGCTGCAGCCACCCGGAATACATATTTGCACCAGCTGCACACTATTTGTATTAGGTGCAAAATGCCAAAATAGGGGGTGGGGGGTGCTGCCCAAAAAAGGGTGATTTTGCTTTAAAAGAAAAAAACCTATTACTTTATTCTACATCTTCCCATCCAGATTCCTGCTGAAGTGAGGCAATGTCTGATTCAAAAGATATTCCACCTCAGAGATTTAAGTACCAGGTGCACAAAAGCTACTCCAAGTATAAAGGGTCATAAGGGTTGACGAGTGTGAATGGCATAATAGGCAACTGCAAACATAAAAGAGCCAAACCAAACATACTAATATTGGGACATTATCTCCCACAAGGAGGTCTAACAGCCCCCCCCCCCAAAAAGAATAGTTGGGCTTCATGTGATAAGCAAGATAAGAAACTAACACATTCCTAGGTCTTATTCCAAACATGGGAAAAATGGGAAAAGACAGTTACCTTTTCTGTAACTGGTGTTCTTCGAGATGTGTTGCTCATGTCTATTCCACAATAGGTGTGCATGCTTGCCACGTGCACCGGAAGTTTCTCCCCTAGCAGTACCCATAGGGGAGACTCTAGCGACCCCTGGATTGGAGCCTCCATGGCACGGTATAAGGTGCGCTGCGTGTTCCCCCCCACCCTCAGTTCCTTCTTGCCAGACAACTCTGACAGAGGGGAAGGCGGGTGGGATGTGGAATAGACATAAGCAACACATCTCGAAGAACACCAGTTAACGGAAAAGGTAACTGTCTTTTCTTCTTCGAGTGGTTGCTCATGTGTATTCCACAATAGGTGATTCCAAGCTATATCTGTTGGAGGTGGAAAGGAGTTCACAAGCTCTCTTGACGGAGGACAGCCCTGCCGAACCCGGCATCTTCCCTGGTCTGAGAGACAATCACATAATGCGAGGTGAACATGTGAACTGAAGACCACGTGGCAGCCCTAAAAATGTCCTGAATGGGGATGTGGGCCAAAAAGGCAGCCGATGAAGCCTGCGCCCGAGTCGAGTGTGCCTTCACAATTAGTGGCGGAGGGATTCCCGCCAGGTCATAACAGGTACGGATGCACGAAGTGATCCAGTTGGAGAGCTGCTGGGTGGAGATCGGCCGACCTTTCATGCACTCAGCCGAGGCGATGAACAGTTGAGAGGACTTTCTGAACAGCTTAGTCTGCTCCAGGTAAAAAGCCTCCTGGAGGGAGTCCTCAAACTTGGGCAGGGAGCCCTACAGATTAAACTCATACCGACCCAGGAGAGCCTGGTGGTTTGCCACCCGTAACGGGAAGCTCGAGGACGAATAAATTTTTCTTCTAAATGAGTCCAGACTCCTTGAATCTTTATTTTTCGGGGTAGGGGCTACTTGGCCCTGCCGTTCCTGTGGTTGACCGACTTGATCACCAGGGAGTTAGGAGCAGGGTGGGTATATAAGTATTCATGCCCCTTGGCGGGTACAAAATACTTGCGTTCCGCTCTCAGAGATGGGGGGGCCAATGAGGCTGGGGTTTGCCACAGGGCATTTGAAATTTTTGCCACCCCTTCATGGAGAGGCAAGGCTGCCCTGCCAGGTGCCGAGGAGAACAGTACATTAAACAGGGACTCCGAGGGCTCCTCCATCTCCTCTGCTTGGAGGTGGAGGCTTGATGCCACCCTTTTTAAGAGATCTTGGTGGGCCCTAAAGTCCTCCTGCAGGACGGTGGGAAGAGGGGCTGTAATCGCCTCATCCAGGGAGGGTGAGGAGGCCAGCGTGGTACTTTGTGTGTCCACCGGCACTGGAGGGTCCACCGCCTGGTCGGTCTCCGGGCACAGTGCCGAGGAAGTACATTCCACTGATTCCTTCCTCGGAGGTCTGGAGAAGGAGGCCAATGGTTCTTCTGAAGCTCCGGCCACTGAGCGAGCCACCATTGGGCCAGCCACAGGGCCCAGTGCCACTGCACCTGCTGTGGCACCGGCAGAGCCGGCTGTTCGGCCTGGCCCATCGATGGATGACTACGAAGGGAGGCCGGGCTGACATACAACCTGCCGCTGTCCCTGGAACAGGAGAAGCGGCGGTGCCGGGAACAATGCCGACCACAGGACTGTGATCCCGATGTGGAGGACCGGTACCATTGGTAACAGCTGCTCCACAATCGGCTCCAGCAAGTGGACCTGTGATGGCAAGATGCCAGTGGTCGACACCCGGGGCTGCGGAGGCAGTGCCGCGGCGGGGTCCTGGAGCAGGGCAAACAGGAATGACATCGACGTTCGTGCCGGAACTGGCTGTGATAGCCCCTCCGAGATGAGGACCTTTGGCGTTGTCTGCGTTGGTTCCGTCGGTGTTCGCTCCTTGAGATGGAACCCAACCAGACAGCCTGGTGGGCGTCGAGGGCGATCCACGTGGACTTTGCCCTGAATGGTGACTGGGCGGCGAACGGCATCAGGAACATTCCCTTGACTGAGACCGGTACCGAGCTGGGGGTGATTGCAGAGATCCCAGCAGTGGCTTGCCTCTGGAGCGCGGGGCCGACATCGGCAGTGCTCCTGGTACCAGCATGGACATAACATCCCGGGCCGCCTGCAGGGCCTCCAGTGTGAAGGGTATCTGGACATCCGGGGAGGCCTGCTCCAAATGGGCCAGTCTACTCCGCTCGACTTGAGTTAGAGGCCAGTGGGGATCGAGGACTGCCCAACATGGGTCTAGCCTATGTCCTGGGTTTACTCTGGTGCCACGGTGAAGGCCTCTTCCTAGCCTTCTTGGCGTGCCCTGTGGATGGGGAGCGGTGCCAACTAGTCAATGGCGCCAAAGGGTCACCGTGCAGACACCACGGTGCCCGGTGCAGACTTGGAGCGGCGCGCCAGAGCCGGGGTCAGTACTGACTCCATCAGAATAGCCTGGAGCCTAATGTACCTTTCTCTCTTGGTCCAAGGCTTAAACGACTTGCAAATCTTGCAGCGATCGCTGAGATGGGATCCCCCAAACAGCATAAACAGTCCGCGTGCAGATCACTCACTGGTGTAGATTGCCTACAAGTGTTGCACGACTTAAAACCTGGGGCATGCCCCAGCCCAGGTGCTCTAGCTAAACTTAACTAACTACAGGTACCATACACTGAACGAACAAGCAGTTTTGCGGACGAGCTATAGCAAAGCTGGAGCAGAGCAGTTCCGAAGCACCTTCACTGGCGGCAAGAAGGAACTGAGGGCGGGGGGAGCGCCCCTTATACCATGCCATGGAGGCGCCACTCCAGGGGTCGTTAAGGCGCTCCCCTTCGGCTACTGCTAGGGGGAAAACATCCGGCACTGGTGCACGTGGCGAGCACGCACACCTATTGTGGAATAGACATGAGCAATCACTTGCAGAAGAAAAAATGTTTGGAAAGCCATTTCCCTCACACTAGTCCTTATGATGGACACATTCTCTTTCCACACGTTTATGTTCTGCTCCTAGACACTTGAGATTTACAGAAAAGGAACAGAACTCAAATCTCAGACTCCAGAATGCTGACATTTATTGGCTAGCTACAGCAGACACCGCATATAACCAAAGTTTACCAAACTAGAATTACTGCTTTTTACCTATCCTGTCTATTCAATATAGTCAAATGAAATTAACAGAGCAACAAGGCAATAAAGTACACATCAGCAAAAGAAGATTAATTTATCCAAAGTTAAAATAGTTCATCAGAAGGGTGCTTCTGCTGGAGCTGCTGCCTCAACACTAAAATTGATAAATTCAACCAACTGCACACAGACTCTCAGTGTCAGCCCCCAAAGAAGAAAAGACAATCAGAGTTTAAGGCCAGAAGAGACCACTAGAATAGATCATCTAGTCTGACCTCCTGTATATCACAGGCCAACTACACCACCCACACACAGAACCCAACAACCAAAATGAGAGTGTTACAGCCCACAGGAGACTAGACGATGATGTGCCACAGGCAGCGAAGAGGCGGAGTGTTCGAGGCCTGCACAATGGCAGGGAAATGTGGGCACTTACTCATTCTCAGGAAATGCTCGCAATCAGTCCTCGATTTCAAGCCCCGAACAAACAGCAGAAGGATACCACAAGCCACTACACTAACTATCTAGGTTTTTAAATGGCACCTATCACTGTGGTTTCTCTAGCACTCAACTACACCTGACAAATGCGCGCTTGGCTTCCTTTCTCATTATTACTGTATTTCTGTGGCAGAGGGAGGGATGCCAGGCATATATATGTAGACTTTTCCCTGTCCTATTCAAATCAAGACATTTGCCAAAATATCCATATGTCCCTAAGCCAGTGACTAAATAATTCGGGCCCTTCTGAGAAGGTGGTCATTTCATCATTATTGGATGCCTTTCATATTGCAGCAACATACCCTCTGCACATGAGTTATCCTGAAAAGGGACTTACGGCCACACTACTTTCTCTCAACTACCACCTAATATAGCACACAGACAAGTCTTGCCTCCCCCAGAAGCAGGGGGTCCACTGTGTTTCTAATCCTATTCTATGTAGTGTACATCTTTGGGCGATCCCCTGAGCTACGGGCATAAATAACTTTTGGAAAGAAGGATAAAGCAACTGCTGCACATATTGTATCTTAGCCCAAGCGGGTAAGCTGGAAAAGTGACACTCAGAACTCTACAAGTTTGTTATTCCTGCCTATATAAGGTTTTATATACAACAACAACAGGCCAGTTCTGTGTAGGCCAAACATACAAGCCAAGATTTTTAAAAGTGACTAGTGACTTTGGGTGCCCACCCTGAGTCACTGTAAAGAGCCTGAATTTCAGAGCATTGGTCCTGAAAATCATGTCATTTTGAAGTGTCTCAGGTTGGACATCCAAAAATTGAGGCACCCAAAAATCCCTAGTCACTTTTTAAAATCTTGGCCAAAACAGGCATACTGACTTATTTGAGACACGTGATGTCAGAGTAATCAATTACTCAGTTAATTGGAGAGCCAATCAATCAACCAGTACTTAACGTATGACACATCCTATTGCACATCATGATGCTATGCATTATTCTGTGACCACAGGTGGTAGTGTAGACCAAATCCTGCCATCCTTTACATCTTTAGAAGCTCCATTTAACTAAGGATGGTAGAATTTTGTTCTTTGTAATTGTTCAGTGAGTAAAGTCATATACCATATTGTGTCATATAACTTGATCATGAAAGCCATTTAAAAATACTTCTGCTTCATAATGAAAAAAATATTTTCAAGTAAGCAACAGATAACTATCATTCTATATTCTAATAAGACAAAAAGGAAGGGAAAATTACTCTCTGGCCACTCTGTTTCACATCATACAGAATGATCAGGACATCTATTATTATAGTACCAGCTACCAAGAAACAAGGAGTCAAAAGCATTGTAAGACACCCTTCCACCCCACTGCTGTCTACCTAAGTCCCAGGCCATCATGCCTTTCCTCCTCTTACAAAACTTGCAGAGCTATGTAGGGAAACAAGAAATATTGAGCATCAGAGGGAGAAAAAATAGGAGGGAGGGAGGTAGGATGGGAGAAGAGAAAACAGTTACTGGTGAGTAATTTTGCCTTATAATAGATCCCTCTTCTCCCATCCTACAATAGAACAGTTAAGTGGTTAGCAGATGAAGGAAGCATGCCCAAGGAGGCTGGCTTATTTTACCATGCCCTCTAAAGGACCCTAGTCTTGTGATGCAGAGCAGTTCAACTGACAATGCTGTATGAAAAAGTAAGGGGACAACCAGGTGTCTGTCTTATGCACTTCAGAGATGGATCTCTCACAGTTCAAAGTGCAAACCTCTCTAGGTCAGTGGCTCTCTACCAGTGTGGAACAAGGTCTACATGGTTGATCTTAATCTATGTGCACACAAGAGTATTCTGGCAAGAGTACCGTTGGATCATGGGCCTAGTTTCTCTACATGTTGCTGATATTTTACCCTTATTGACACAGCCAAATAACTGCTTTGCTTTCCTGGACTCTCATAGTTCTCTTATGTAATTCTAAACACCTTTATCATCCAATAAAGTAATATCTTGACTTGGGAGAATCAAGAGTGGGGAAATATAATGCTCTTGTGATGGAATTCAGTGTTCAACTTGGGGATGAATTCCAATAGTAGGCAAAGTTACAGCATCTCAAGAAAAACTGTATGTGGACAGTAAGAGAAAAAAGATTATCAGAGTGCTCACTTTGCCAATCCATCTAGCGAAGATGATGGCAACTAGGAAAGAGTCATTAAGGTGGTCTCCCAGAGGGCTGACAGGGAAGGTTAATTAAGATCGGCAGAATCAGAGATCCATTCTACCTACAGGATCACTGGGAAAAATAGCAAGTCTCTGGAACAGCCAGGAACAAAGACGTTTTTTGGACATGGTGGTGGAACCAACATCTCAACTCTCAGTGGATCCAAGGACTCTGGAAGTGGCAGAGGAATGGACCCTGAATGTACTGACTTTAAAGCTGTACTTAAACCATGCTAAGTCTACTATACTCCAGAAAGAACCGGAAAAGACAATGTTTCTGGCAATGCACCACCCCAAATAAGCCTTCCGAATGCAGGAATAAACATGCGAAGTTGGTGGTTTCCTGCTCCCACTCCTGTATTGTCACATCTAGGGCAGCTGAGCAGAGTGTGTAATCAATCTGGATTCTCATGATGGAAGGAGATCTTTTGAACATTGCCTCTTTAGGTCGAAACCAGCTAGGGTGTGCAGAAATAGTTTCCAGACTGTGAGATACTGAAGGGTCTGCCTCAGATGCAGACTGCACCGGGGACTCAGGATTCAACAGGAACCGCATCTACATCTGGATCACTCCCTTCTTAATCCAACTCTGCAAAAGCAAGGAGGAATCTGGAAAGAGGACCAAGGAGGCCTAAAGTGGAGGAGGCATGCAGAGGAGGAGGACCTAGAAGCAAAGGAGACTAACAGGGCTTGAGCAGCACAGTGGCTAAAACAGCCTTTATGGAAGCTCCAAACTGGCCATGAATAGGAGGGAACTAAAAGAGGTGGACAGTAAGGCATTTCAGAAGAGGCTGGATGGGGGTCGGGGTGCCCACATGTAGGGAGACCAGGCCCATGACCCAACAGTGCAGAGGAGGGATCAGGCAGTCAGTGCAGATGCCCATGAGTAGAGGATGGATGCCTGAACCCCACTGTCAGGAAGAAACATTGGGATGGCCACAGCAGGCTCTACAGATACCCCAGGAAAGCCAAAGTAGAGGGTTTCCAAACTGGTGGTAGATAATTTTTGCTGGCTACTGAGGGTCAACTACCCCAGCTAAAAGCTTTAGATTTCTTCATCCTTTTTTTCTTCGCCTCCATTCATAGCTTCATTGCTTCCCCTGGAAAGAAGAGAGGTGAGAATTAGAAGGAAAAGAAGAGTGGGAGCAAGATAGAGAGAGAACTAAGACCAAGGCTCCATGCTTCAGAGATGGAGGAAGAAAAAGAATGGGTGCAGAGTAGTACAGGTTAGGATATCTATTCTTTTGTCTCCTTGCTCCCTGGAAGATGGCACCACAGCACTAACTGTACTTGCTGTACTGCTGTAGGAAGGGGTACATGTACAACAATGGGTTCACTTCAGGTGAAAACTGTCTACACAAGTATGATCAACTGTTTAAGAAATAATGACCAGGCAAAATAAAAAACCCAACAAATACATTTTTTTCCATTTCTGCAATTACACTAAAGAACTGAAGGACTAACAAGAAGATCTAGTCTCATTAGCAACAGCGTAAATTATAAGGACATTGTAATGGGAACTGCACAGAATAAGTTATCAAGATATTGTAATGGGAATCGCGTAATTAATGGGAGAAAGTGGCTCAGTGATTTCAGGTGGGAGATGTCAGGACTGGAAAAGAAGAGTCACACAGGGAAGAACAAGTCATCTCCCATCCATAAAGTGACAAGAGGGGGTGAGAGAGGAGCAGAAAGTAGGAACAAAGTCAGCAGACATGGGAGGTGGCAGTAGTGAGGTCAGAGACATAGGGTGGAGTGAGTTATGGAGATTTTTGAAAAATAAAACAAAAACAGGTAGGCAATTTTGAATTAGGTTCAGAGATTTATAAGAAGCCAAAGAAGGTTTTAAAGAAAATCTTCCCTTCAACCCCCACCTCCACGAACACAAAGAATTTTTACTTTTTGTACAGAGAAAGACGACTGCCAGTCTGTGCCTATGCGTATCAGTGCCCTCTACTGGAGGATATCCAAATAGCTCAGTTGTGTGTCATAGGACATAAAATTCTAACAGAGATTTTCCTTTTATTCAAGTGATAGATAAGGCCTTTCTTTTTGAGGAGGGGGATCTGAGTTCTATGTTTGTTTGTGGCCATGGAGTAATAAGCAGATTTACAGACAAAGAAATGGTGGGAGGAAAAAGCTTCTTAGAGGTGAAGGAGGACTATGATTTCTAACTTTGGGAGCAAAGTTAAGATCCTAAGGGGGTGATAGCAAAATGAAAGATATGGGACCAAGACGAGCTTTTACACATCCTCAGCACAATGCCTCAAGAGAAGAAAAGATGGTTTGGGTTTTTTTTAATCCCATGCTTGTATATTATATAGTCATCCTTTGCCAATTCCGGATGAGATGAGCCATTTTAAACAATTAAACTCAGTCTTCCTAATGCTTCAGTACTGCAAGTACACCTCTACCCCGATATAACTCAACCCGATATAACACTAATTTGGATATAATGCGGTAAAGCTGCGCTCCAGGGGGGCGGGGCTGCGCACTCCGGCAGATCAAAGTAAGTTCGATATAACGCAGTTTCACCTATAACGCGGTAAGATATTTTGGCTCCCAAGGACAGCGTTATATTGGGGTAGAGGTGTATTTGTCTCTGTGTACAGCAAAAACCTGCCTATCTATGTCAATGTTACACCAAATTAAACCTGGGCCCTTTCTACCACCTGCATTCAGTTCTCACCTCCCGTCCTTAATATTTATACAGGCTTCTGAAGGAGACATTAGCTGATTTTAATAAAAACCCAACTTTTTTTTTATATATAAATATAT
>NW_020664435.1:13909864-13967334 GCF_002925995.2 Terrapene triunguis | reverse complement strand
TGTGTGTGTGTGTGTGTGTGTGTGTGTGTGTATATATATATATATATAAAAATAATACACACACACACAGTAATAGACATATGAATTATTTTCCATAAGCATATTTACACTGCAACACAAGATGACCCTTCTAAATTATATACCAAGTCTAATGGAATGCAATGGCTAGGTAACAACTTTTACATTTTTATAACATCTAAATTGAGTAACGTTTTCCATAAACTTGTATACTCAATTCCCTGGCAAATAATTAGCCAGATACAAAATGAGATTATAAACAAATACTAACAGGCCTTAAACTTGTTTGTGCATACATGCTGCTACAAAACACACAGCAGCAAAAAACATGCTCTGAAGATTTGCTAGGGGCCCAATCACATGAGGTGCTGAATTCCCTCACTACCACTGATTCTACTAGGAGTTGACGGAGCTCAGCCCCTCTCACTATTGGGCCTTTCAAGTGGAAACTATGGCCTGCACTGTGTATATATGCTATGCAGTTATACTCAGACCTCAGTGGTTCAGGAGCCAAATTAGTAATCAACATTACCCAAAAGAGCCACAGTAGTGTGAATTAATTGTTTTATTTCCTATAGTACTATATATTCATATTTAAATAGTATGACAGGGAAATATTTAGTTTATATATAACATATGTTGATATACATTATAATCTCCATTGTTGGAGATTTTTAAGAACTGGTTAGACAGACACCTGTCAGGAATGGTCTAGATAATACTTAATCCTGCCATGAGTGCAAATTGACTGACCAAGTATTATTATTTTATCAACTACAACTGGTTAATAACATACTAAAAGTATCCTGATTGATTAATAATTAAATCACAGTGTTTTAATATCATGTGATGCAAAGAGCTGCAGGAGCTCTTAAAGAGCCACTTGCAGCTCGCAAGCCTCAGTCTGAGTATCACTGGGCTAGGGAAAGAGAAGGAGGTGCAAAGTGCCACTTCTCCCAGTGTTTCCATGTAGAAAGCAGACATAATGCTGAAACATGGTGCTCCCTGAGAAGGGGTTGGGTTGGGGGAAGTGTATCCATTAACAATGCAAGCAGCCCTTTCCACGAATCAATGGGAGTCTAGCAGATAGAAATGCCTTAGAATCAGGAGTTCTCCTTCTAAAACAGTTTGAATTTTTAATAATGCACTTGCAGGTTCACATTTACAGAGAAAATGCAGCTACTGAATCTTCCAGCATTTCTGCAGATCATTAATCTATCAGCTAATGCTCACTTTTACTATATCTGTTTCACTATTTTTAAATGCAACATTTAAAATGTGCACAGCTCAGACAAAGCAATGGCTGATTTAGGTTTTTTTTTTTTTTTAAAACATGTGATTTATAACTCAGAATGGTATGAAAATTCATCCAAGGCTCAAATTCATCATGTAATGTGAGCTTAGAGGCAAAAAAATCAATTAAGAATCCAACAAGTCAATATTATGATATAAGAATGCACCCACAAAAACCCCAGAGAAGCTAACTGTTCCAAATACATTTTTCGTATTAAGACAATCACTTTGCTTTCTAAACTGAAATTTGCAAGTCAGTCCACCACATAAACTAGTGTCATTGATTATTGCAGCGAATTAGAAGAAGAAGAAGAAATAATGAACAAGCAATTTGGTTTAGGAACACTTTATTCTTAGGCAAATTCACTAACTTTCCCTCCCCATTAATGATTTCATAAGGAAATATAAATACACAGATTAGATTGTTATTGTTAACATGGAGTATGTATTGTTGTAGAACTGAAATAAAATGTTACACATATATTCCAGCTCCTTAAGAAATGGAATACAGAAAGCAGCAATGGATAGACTAGTCTATGAAAGAGCAGACACCGGGGGCCAGCCTGGTGAGCAGCTTACAGAAACAGATTTGGCTTTTGAACTGGCAAGAATTCTCAGTCATTCAGGCAACATTTTTGGTGCCTGCAACTATGGCATTCAGTTATCAAATAGGGAGCTTATGGGCTCCTCAACATCTGCCCTCACTTCCACAAATACAATAAGGAAACATGGTAGCAGCCAAAAGCCAAGTTGATGACAAAAGTGGGGATCTCTCCAAGCCACACATCACAAATGGTATCTAAGCACCCACAAAGAGATTCTATGGATACACAATGACCATGAGGGTACGGCTTTAGGAAATAACCTGGAGGAGACAAAGATCCACTTGCCACATCAATGACTGTGGTGGATGAGAAACCAGGCCTGTTCACTGAGGAGGGACACTGCTGGCAGGTGGAATTTCATACCCTGGTTGTTCACTGCATGGAGGATGGGAATGGGCTTCCACCATTACTGGTAGCTATTTTGACTCTTACATCGGCTGCACTCTGAAATACTAACACAACTGTCAGACCATGTGCCCTGGCCAAATACACAATAAAATCATCCTAGGAAAGATCATGCCACATCTGTCAAGTCTGACTCTGCACCACAGAAGCAGCCTTCAGTAGCAGGTTCAAAAGGCTGTGCACTACTTATTCCTATCCTTATTATGCTTCTCCAACTTCTTCCCCTCAGACGCTTTACAAAGTGTGTCAGTGTTGCACACCATAATCTCAGACTTGATCAATGTTTTGGAGCTTGAACACATGCTCAAACTCAATATAGAAATGACAGGTCTGCCTTCCCAATCTGGACATCCAATTATTGTCTCATACCTCATTAAGCTGCACTTCCACGTACTTAAGTTTTGTCCTAGCTCTATGATAGACACCAGATTCAGTCAGACACAATAACATCTTGACCAGAAACAAGGTGTCCAGGCTGTGGCATTCAAAGGAGACTTTACTCATAGACCAAAAAGCAAAGAAAGCCCTGCTTATCTACCTTGAAATAGCTGGCAGCAAAATAATAGGGAGGCTTTTCTGTGACAAGCGAATTTTCAGATCCAAAAGTGGGGAGCAGTATGCACAAGAACAGAGCAATCTCACGGAAGTGAATGCTGATGAGGTGGTGTACATTATAGTTGTCTGAAGTGAGGGCAGGGTATTACATACAGGTAAAATGACTATCTGGATGGTTACCCCAAAAAGTAGCAATCTTGTTTAGAGTGGTTGCTGAAGGTGGACAAAGTGCTAAGACTAACTGATACAGCTGCAATGCCTGTGCTTCCCACCTACTTTAGCACTGAACTAGTTCAGAATTAACTAGTGCATCTGCTGGGAGCTAGGGAAATTGCAACATTCAGAAGCAGTCCCAATGTTGTTAGAAGCACTATTGTGTATGGACGTCATATGTTTCAAAAGTGTTCACATGCTTGAACTGATCCTGGAAATACCAGCATTTTCTAGGAATGGCTCGCAAGAAGGGAACACGCAGGAAACCACATAAATCTCCTCCCCCCAAGCAGGAAAGGTTCATGATGACACTAGATTCAAGCCCTAGGCCCTCCTCCTGGAGGGAAGCTGTGGAGATCCTGGACTTCTACCTTCCTCCCTAGAAGCCTGTGCAGCCATAGGCTCTTCTGACATGCTATAACTGTCCCCTCCAAAGGGTGTAGAAGGCAAAAAGAGTTTATTGGAGCATTTTCCTACTGGACAACTGGCTGCTTATCATCTCCACCTTCCTAACCCAGGGGCCTGCTTTTGGATAGATAAATATCCATGGGTTTGAGAGCAGAAAGAAGAATGCTACAGACCCTCTCTTACCCCTTCTCCACCTGCTTATACTCCCCTCCATTTCTGGTAGTGGAAATAAGTGTCAGGCTTTATCACAGCAGCTTGCCATCAGATCATCTTGCTTCTCCCACATTCTTCTGGGTCTTGACAACTATTTTTTATAACTCTGCCTTATCATCCTCTGTTCCATGTAAACACATAGGGGGAGAGGCAATTTCTCCACTAGTCAAGACTTAGAATCATAGAATATCTGGGTTGGAAGGGACCTGGGGAGATCATCTAGTCCAACCCCCTGCTCAAAGCAGGGCCAATCCCCAGACAGATTTTTACCCCAAATCCCTAAGTGGCCCCCTCAAGGATTGAACTCAACCCTGGGTTTAGCAGGCCAATGCTCAAACCACTGAGCTATCCCTTTAGTAATGCAAATGCAGCCTTTAGTAATACACACTCTGTAGCTAGCACCAGCAACTAGGTGAACATCTGAATTCTATACCAGGTGAAGCTTCCAAATGATCTTTCAAAGGTAGACCCATGTAAGGTGCATCATCCAAATCTCCAGTCTAGGCAAGGATTATACTAGAGAGAAATAGCTGTAATAAAACTACCAATCACAGGAAACAAAGACCTTTTGTTCACTGGTGGCACCACATACGTTATCTATCATAGTATGGAGCAAAGTTAATCTTCAGGTGCTCACACTGATATCAAATATGTATGCAATACAGTACTCTGTTTTCAAGGTTATTTTTTCTGATTTCTGAATTATAAAAGTGATGTTTGTTTCTATCTATGCCCAGAGAGCAAGGTGATGAGTCCTGACTCTCTCTCATTCCTTCTAGACTCTACTCAGGAACACAGCAATTCTAGCTCTTCCTCAATTGTCATACCAAGACACAGAGAGAATATTAAAAAGCATAATCAACTTCTAAATTTTGGTCAGACCAGGTAATTATATAATACTACATCAAAAATCAAAACTAAATCACATTGGTTCAAGTCAAGCATCACATTAATATGCTCATAGTGGTGCACTTTAGTGTGTGTGTGCCTCTGAATGCTCCGCTACCAAGCACCATCTGCATGGCCTTAGGTCAAGATTTCTACTTCCATTGTGCAGTAAATAAAGGGACCATGATAATAGTGGTATTCTGGGAATGCTGGGTACATACTATTAAAAGAGTTAATATCAAAGAACTAATTAAACCATGTGTAATGATCAGAACTATTATTTTTCCATTCTACTGTACAATGAATTATTTTAGCTTTTGGAGAAAACAAGCTTTTTCAGAAGAATCAAGATAATCATATTTTGTACATAGAATAATTAAAACTAAACAACTAATATGCATCATTCAGCTGCTCAGAGACCCCCTTTTAGGATCAAGGATGCATTTTATATGGCTGGTTTACCAGGTGTACCCTTTAGTTTCCATCTGATCTATTAGTAAATACAATAAATGAATAAAGTACTGCAGAATTCATATAAAAGCTGCTTACTCAGATTCCGATCTCTCGTATGATCTAATTTACTATATTTTTAATATATACAAAGAAAACCAAACAAAAAATTAAGATTCTAATGTTTGTAGAAACATAGCATTATATTTAACAAGAGTATCTTAACAGGCAAACACAAACCTTTTCAGGACAGCTGTAAAATAAAGTGGTAGCTATCCAATGCACGTATTTGTTTTGTATATAAAATGCACTACAGTGTAACACAAAATGGTTCTGAGCCCTTGCTTGGCTTTTTAATGTATACATGTATAGAGGGATGACAAATAAGATTGATTACAGAGTGGAGGTAAAGGTGGATTAAATGTACACCTCTACCCCAATATAACGCTGTCCTCGGGAGCCAAAAACTCTTACCGCATTATAGGTGAAACCGCATTATATTGAACTTGCTTTGATCCGCCAGAGCGCTGCTTTACCACGTTATATCCAAATTCGTGTTATATCGGGTCGCGTTATACCAGGGTAGAGGTGTACTAGGGACAATCAGTAGATAATGTCCTTAGGTACCTCTGATAAGACTTTCACCATCAGATCCATATCAGCTTCTCATTTTCAGAAAACAGAACTGTTTTTAATGCACATATTCTGGTGATCCTCTTTTTATATTCCATGAAATATGAAGAAAAGACTAAGTGAAAGATGAAAAAGAAATCATATTGGCAGCCACCTGATCATCTTGATATTATTTCTCATAAGAGTTACAGCCTACCTGTAACTATCCTCACATGCTACGTTTAGTAGGCATGATCCTTTATGTTTTTTCCAGGAAGAGAAACACAATAGTGCAGAAATGTTGAAGATTATCTATTAAATATGTTCTATGCTAGTGCAATGTAGCATGAAGTCTTTGATGTCATCTTCAGTTTAACTCAAACATTCTCTTGTCTAACCTCCAGACTTATTTAGATGCAGTATTGTAAATGATGCACAGTCAATACAGATTGTAGTACAGTATTCCTTCCTAGTTCAATAGGGGCCTATTCCAAATCCCACTGGAATCAATTGAAAGATTCCTATTGACTCTAAAAGGAGTTGGTCAGGCATTAAATCCATAAATCCTCAAAAGAAAAAAAAAATCAGACATTGTGACGTTACAAATGTTTATTTTCATCTGCTTTTGCCTGTAAAATTCATAGATCAAATATTAAGCCATTAAAAACATTTTGTGCCTTACCCACACAGCATTCTCATCAATGGTATCCACAATATGAGAACACTTGTTACAGCAACAAAAGTCATGTCATTGCATCTTTAAATAAAACAGCCTCTTTAGCCTCCACGTGAATGGATGTAGAATGAATTTCAGACAGGAAAAATAATTATATTTTAGGATGATGTAAGGTCAAATCCTAAGAATAAAATTCAAGAGAAGCAGAGATGGATCTGGAAAGCCATAGCTTGTTTGGATGTGATAGTATTCTTAAAACAATAACCCTTGAAAGCATGCAGTCTGGTAAATGTCTTTACCTGTATTTGATAACAATAACTAACTAAAATATTAATATCCATTTTTATTGGATGGTGAACTGCATATAATCAAAATGTCTTTCCCATTGGCTTTTTTCATCACTGCCAATATAAATATGCAATATGTTGGAAAAAAATCAGGGGTTAAAACAGATGTCAAGAGGGTTTCATTCTATGTATGTTAACTTTGAGAAAGGTTACTGCAGTCATAAGCCAATAGCACTTTAGTGACTGAAGGATAATTTAGTGAATGATAATGGACAATTACCTCCTCGCTACAGAAAGAATGTTCCCATTCTCTAGATACCATCACAAGCATGATGCAATGGAGGCTGAAAACAAACATCAGGATCTGCTTTGTTCCTCCTATCTGCCTTCACTTATTTTACTGACCAAATGAGAAGAAATTTTTGGGGTCCAGTTCTCCTCTCACACCAATCTAAAATTCATAGGTCCACTGACTATAGTTAGACCAGCATAAATCAGGAGCTTACACTCTCTTGTTTTGCTTCATTCTACTAATTCAAACTAGAAAGATAGCTCATGTGCATATTTTGTCTGAAACCTAAACTATGATCCTGAAAGAAGTTAATTGCTTTGGTGGCAGGATGAGAGAGAACTTACATCCTCTGGTTGATATAACTGTTGTTGATGGAGCTGGGGACAAGTTTTGCACTGCTAACAATTCAGAACTGGTCCAGTTAAAGAGTCCTTTCAAAGACCACAAGAGGACTGAACTAGAGATGGCAGGTCCCATCTTCCAGAACACTACCTTGTGTGGCAGAAGATGGGAGATCAGTTTGACTTAATTTAAAATGGCTATGAAAACTAGTCAAGATATACTGCATAAAGAGATTCAGCGGGTCTGAAAACAGTTTCATAGCATGCACGCACACACAAAAGAGAGAAGGCTCTGTGGGCCTGGATGATTATGACTATTGAAAGCAACAGAGAGTCCTGTGGCACCTCAGGACTCTCTGTTGCTTTTTATGGATCCAGACTAACACGGCTACCCCTCTGATACTATGACTATTGAGTGCATGTAAATGAGATTTTAAAAATACATTTTCAGGGCACAACACAATCTTTAATGCTTTCCTGAAATATAAGCCACTATGATATAAGGTATATGCCCAATAACAGAACAAAAAAGAGTAGCCTTCACTCAATGAGTGATGGTGCAAGTTGAGGAAAAGAGGTTAATTCGTTTGTTTTAAACATACTAATTGACTGACAGTACTTTTGATATAATTTTCAGTAGGTTGGGATGTTGTTTTTCTTTTAAGATCTCTCTTAGATAACAAAAGACTTTCTGACAAAGTAACTATGATTGAAGAGCAAATCCCCTAAATCTGCAGAAGCTCTGTTGTAAACCTGCTACTCCTCTGCTAATCAGAATCACAAGTCAGTATCACTATTTAAAACATAGACAAAGCTTTGCTGAAGTACCTGGGCCTCCCCTCCCCACACTCTTCAAAGGCTAAAGATTTATCTCTAAAGGACCCCATTGTATCTCCCACACCACCAGATGCAAAGATTTTGATTATTGACATAAGAATGACAAAGATTACAGATGTGGAAATACTGGACATGGTGCAAACTTAATACAAATGTATCTTTGGGCTTTGTCCAGCATCATTATTAAGAATTATTTTGTTGACTAAAAGTATTAGATGTTGTTTCCCTAGTTCTTTTGTATCAAGAGACTAACTACAATTATTAATATTTTTACAACAGGTATGTATGTTTGATTGTTGTTTTCTTGCACACAAAGGCCCATATGTTCATGCAAGCTGCATGGAAGAAAGAGTAGCAACTAACTACAAAACCTGCTTTTAATTGCTATACACTACACAAAACATCCTATATACGATGCTGCCATACCAACTTTCAATACAAAAATGATTTCACACAGCTGATGCACAATAAGTGTGAGGAATCTCCGAAATGAGAAACGGGTCATGACAACACCAGATGCTAATCTGTACGTTACCCTGGGGGGAAAAAGTGTTATATTACACATATTCAGTATTAAGTTAATGCTGTTCTGAGCAGTAATACTTTACTATCAGCAAAATTCAGCATTACCAATATGTGTCTGTGGAAATCTAAGCATGCTGAGGCCATTAGCAAATGGCAAGGGTAGGTGGCCTTTGTGCCAGACTGCAGGGGCTCAGAAAAGGTTGTTGCATCTTTCATACATTGTGGTCCCCACTTCAGGTCTGCTTTTTACTTAGTAGTCCACAGCTTCTCCCATGCAGTATCTTAAGTTATTCTCTTTCTCTACATTTATTGTTTCTAGCACCTGTTACTACCAAAGTGAGTATACAGCCCAAGTTAACCATTGTAAGTACTAGTTTTGAGCAAGCTTTATGCACGCAGGTCATGGGAATTCTCTTTTCTCTCTCTCACACACACACTTTTTCTTTTTCACCTCAGCTCTCTGGTCCTTGATTATAGACCCCTTTGCCTTAATGTTCCATGAAGGCTTGAAAATACTGGAGGCATTAGGATTCAAAAATTATTAGCATAGTTGAACTTCAGAACTAACATACTTTCTTTTCCTCTGGTGAGCTACATATTAGAATATCCAGATTGATTTGTGCTTTCTTCTATCACTTTGAAAATATTGTGCCCAAATTTTTCTGCCTTCATTATGTTACTCAATTTCTCCTTTGCAGGTTTCTTTTTTTCCTGATAATTCCACTACTTAGTGTAACAGCTTCCCCTGTTCCATCATCAATCCTAATGTTTGGGAACAGAGTAAAAATTTCCATTAAAAAAAAAAAAAAAAAAAAAGTTCCAGCTTTAAGTCTTGACAGTGAAAGCTACTGTATGAATACGGTACTATCCGGGAGGACACGCAGCAACACGGTATTGTATTTTCTAGAGCAAGTTATACTGAATTATTCAGTTATTGTAAGTTGTCTATTTTGTGTGGCCTTAGTACAAGTAAAGGCTGAAAGATTCCCTTTTGATGCTTCAGAATCTCAGTTAAGTACTATATCATACAACCCTCATAAAGGATAAGAATGTACTCAGCCTTGATTCTTCACTACTCTCTCCCACCACCCTCCCACTTTTCCTTGTCTCTTCAGACCATTTATATTCATTAAACGGTTATGTAACTCTGATCCACCCTGATTCCATTTGATTCACATCTGGTACCCTCACACCTGCTGGATATCAAGGGAGGCAAAACAGTCCAGATGAACCATACATGCACAGAGGTAATCAATTTAGCACATAGTGTGATATCAGCACCAACCTGATCTGCACACTGGAAAAATATTAAACTCGGGCCAATGGAAGCCATGAAGGTAAGAAAACTAATGCAATAAATAATATGAGTAAGAATTCTAACAATCTCTGTTTGAGCACCCCAAGACCAAAAGAGCATGATACTTGCACTGTTAAACCTTTAGGGAGCTAGTGTGCCCTGCTCTTCTGGCTGGAGTTCAACTACTGAAAAATGCTAGTAAGAAGTAGAAGGATGAAGAATCAAATCACAGAATGCCAGTAATGTGACCTACCCAGTGGGCTTCAGCAACTACTGTGAGAAAACCAGAAGATGAAATTTAAATCTGAATCAGAAAATTGTAATGAATTTAAGGACTGCCCTGCAAAATGACAGGCTGTATATAGTACTGTATCTGTTCCCTTACCAGATATTCCTTCCACAAAGCTAATACAATCCACTAGAACCACAACATCGGCCATGTCTCCTGTGGAATCTGCCATTCTGCTAAAGCCAAGCACCGAACATTTTATTTTCTGTCTTCCTGGGACCCACCTGTAGCTGCCCTTGGCTCCCGACACACTCCAAAAGGGGAGTTAATTGGATCAGAGTCCATGCCCTCTGTGCCATTCCATAGATCAGGGAGCCACAGCTGACGTTCAGCTTCTAGCCAGGGAGTAGGAAAGTCAAACGTGTAGATTGATGAGCTAGGCTGCCTGCATAGCAGCCAAACCCCAGGAGGCAGGGAGATGATCCCATGAAGCAGGCTACAACCCTCCCTTCCCTGCACCTTCCATCATCCCTGCTTCCTGGAACACATACGGGGAAGGAGGCTCTGAGTCTGGACATCATGGAAGCCAAAGCCAACTGGGTAGAGCCAGGCCATCTCAAGGGTATAAAAAAAATCCTAGAAAATAATTACCATAGAAAATAATCACTGATTAATTTTACATTAATGAGTATTTTCATCTAGGAACTGTAGGTACGTGTGTTTGTGTGGAGGTAGAGGATGGGAATGAGGGTTATCTGTTATGGCAACAGAATAAGTTAATGTTGTTATGGAATGGAGGGGTTGTTCCTGCAGAATTTGGTCCCATTACAACAGGGAGTACATGGGGTCCCTTTGATAGGCCTGAGATAATTATTCCTGAGTAAGCCTAACCAACCCAGAAGGCTGCACTGTACAGTCATAAAAACCAGACTGTAGCGTTGGTATGTGTTGGGATAGGTCTGTGGCACGAAACATGAGTTTAATTATTCTTTACCTGCCAAGCACAGAAAGAGATGGCAATGCTCCCAGCTCATCTGCACCAGTTATTTCATCTATCTTTTATGGCAGTTGCTTGCTGTAGGTACTAATTAATACATAAAATTAACATTAAGGCTCCAAAAAAAAAAATCTATTGATAGACATCAAGTTCTGTCACACTTGCATTCATGAATTTTGTATTTCTAAGTAAGTAAAGCAACTACAGAATTTCTCAAAAACGTCATCCACTGGCACTTGAAGATTAGAAATGTTAACAGGGAATTCTGGTGCCAAAATATAAAGGCCAGTTTTTGCTATCCTTAATCACAGTAAGTTGTACCTTACTTTATGAATGAGGGTGGCAAAAACTGACCCTTAATTAGTATTGAGGAATTAAAATACTTTGTAGCTTCCACTCTTCCACATACAGTGCAAAATGACTAAATTCAAATCAATTATTTTGCTAATACACAAGATTCATTGTAACTCTCTATGAAAATATACACTATCAGAATAGTGTATTCTGTTTAAGACCCCAGTGCTGCAATTTGACTCCTATGGGCAGACCAATGGGATTCCATGTTGTGAGGATCCATTCTCACAAAGCAGACGGCAGGACCAAGTCTAAATTAACAATAAACCTTAACGGTTTGCATACCTATGACCCAGGACATTTTATTTTATTTTTTTAAATTAACAACACAATCAAATCTAATCCTATTGTTTTTATTCTTATACAAAGTACAAAAGATGTCTTCAAAATCATCATTTATTCTTAAAAGAAATATTACCATGTACTCTATATGTCCAAAATTAATCCCTTCCTGATTGTATATGTATATGACAAAAGCATTCTCAACACAGAGAATATTATAGTATTATGCTCACAACACACACATTGTGAAGACAATTTCATAAGCCCGCATTTTCAGATGCTTATAACCTTTCAAAAAAATTCCCTTTCAGCTGAAATTTCTCATGACAAAATTGAAGAGTTTTGGAAAGTTCAGGAAGTTTTATGTCAGGATTTTTTCAAGCTGCTCCATGAGAGTAATGGGGTCTTGCTCATGTGGAAGAGCTTGTAGGGTCTTAGTATGAAAGAACTGAGACCTGTGTTCAATTTAACACATGTAACTCCCAATGACTTTACTAGGAGTTGCATCCATATATCTTCAGGGTATAACAAACTCAAACTAAGCCCTGACTTCAATGAAGTTGCAGTGACTTACACTGAGGTTGAATTTAGCTCAGGATTCTTCGCCAAGGAAGAATTTTTCCAGTTGATTTTACTGACAACTCCAATAGGATGTATTTTTAAAACATCAAACTGGAAATCCACTTCAGATCCAATTCTGCACCAAACTCAGGATGGACAGACTTCCAAGCCCATGCAGTGACTACCAGCTTCCATCAGGAAAAAAACCTTTTGACATATTTGTAGAAAACTGATACAGAATAAATGTTATAGATGTTTGAAAATCACAAGCACTATAAGCTATTTTCCACAAATTTATGTAATGTTATTTGAATGTGCGATCCCATATGGAAGAACCTTCAAATAAATGTACTCAAAGCAGTGTCATATCTCATGCTCATATGAATGTATGTGTGGGTATTTAATCTGTG
The DNA here is from genome assembly GCF_002925995.2 of Terrapene triunguis. NCBI lineage: Eukaryota > Metazoa > Chordata > Testudines > Emydidae > Terrapene > Terrapene triunguis. The sequence continues at coordinate 13,954,586 of NW_020664435.1, read as the reverse complement.
ATCATTGCAACTTTCTTTTAGAGAAAATAAAAGCATTACATACAAATATATATTAATGTAACATTAATTTTAAATGCACAAATATTAGGAAATTAAGTGTATAGTTTCCTAATGTAACTCAGCCTGCCCTTCCCCCTCATGCATATGAAATATTCTGTACAATTGTATGGCAGTGGTTCTCTAATTACGGTCCACAGGCCGCAATCAGGCGGTACGTGGCTTGGTTTATAGCATGACTTCCCAACCTTGGGGGTGCAATCAGATTCAAACGGGAAGGGACTATCATGATCACCTTCCCTTTATTTATGTCTAGTTGGGAGTGACGTCCCAAAACGTTTTCCTGTTGTAACATGGCTCACGGTATGGGGAAAGGTTGAGAATCACAGGTTTATAGTATAGTATCAAAATGAGAATCCATTATAACAACACTGATTAAGATTATAACAAGAGTATACTATGTATTTTTCAGTCTGAGATATGGTGTGCTAAATCTGAAAGTTAGAGAATGGCTCCTGTATATGATTTTATCACATACATGTAAACATCTATGGTTATGGAAATCATACCTTGGAATTTCCTGTTTTGCAATTTAAATCTCACCTATAACACTGTATTAATGCAGTTTGACACTCAATTTTAAGTTAAGTCTAATTTTAAAGTTTATTACTTCATCAAAATTTCAATTTTTTTTTCAGATGTTTGGGCCTGCTTATTAAAGAAATCATAAAATGGAACAGCATGTGTGTTTCATCATTGTATAGCAGCATGCTGCTTACTTATATTTTTACTGAATCACAGCAAATCTAATTATTTACATCTTCTTTATAATATAATCCTCTTTCAGATTAAAACAAATCAGGAGTCACTAACCTGTCAAGTTTCTACTTTGAAGAAAATTATATTTCTGACAGCTTAATTTACGTTGTTAATAAAACACAGCAAAGAGGTTACATGGAAGGGATTGCCTAAAAGTCACTGTAAAACCCCTGTTAAATGGGACAACAAAAATAAGGTCTGATAAGGCAGTGTACTTGTAGCTGTATCAGTCCCATGATATTAACAAGACAAGATGGATGAGGTAATATCTTTTATTCGACCAACATCTGCTGGTGAGAGACAAACTTTCCAGTTCTGTATAAGCATGAAAGCTTGTATTTCTCACCAACAGAAGTTGGTCCAATAAAACATAGTACCTCACCCACCTTTTTTTTCTTGTAATGCATCAATTGTATTACCTTCTAGACAGCAATTTAAAAAAAAAGTAGATTTGCTAAACTATTTTTTTTAAACAAAGCTTATTCTAAGAAAAATCCATGTACAGAAGGTAGGCCTCGTATTTTATCGTTTGCTCACATATTAACTGAAAGATTTAAAAAAAAAAAAAAACTTTGTCACAGTGTTAACTTTTGGATTTGCATATTGAAGCCGGGGTCATTCCTCACACATTCATACCTGCACGTAACTGCAAACTGCTGTGCGGATACAAACCCAGGGGCACCCTCCCGGAGGCAGCAGCCTGACGAGTCATCACCCCACCTCCTGCTGCATAATGCACTGGGCATAATCCCTGCCCCCACTCCCCTCGGAGCGAGCACAGGGCGGATCTTCCCGGGGAATTGTTCGGGACCGCGGCATCCCAGGCAGGGGACTTGTTGAAAGCGCTTGTCTGATCAACACGGTGTACGGGGGGGAGGGGGAGCGAGCTATCCTACAGGTGATGATCAGACAGGCGCAGCGCCCAGCCCCATGCCCCGCCGGCGGGACCCCGCTCAGGGGCCTGGCCGCGGCTCACCAGCAAATGGCAGCAACAGAGCGCCGAGGAATCCCCGCCCGCCAGCGCTGCACCGAGGGGTTCCTCCTTCCCCGGCTGCCGGAGCCGCACGGCGTCTCCTGACCCCAGGCGCGGCACTAGCCGCACGCAGACCTCGCCCCTGCAGCAGCCGCCGCTGCTTAACCTCCACCCCCGCCCGCCCGCCGGCGGGGCCCTGCTCCACGCCCACCCAGCCGCCGGCCTCCCCGACACCCTTCCTCCCCGGAGAGGCGCCTTCAGGGCAGCCAGGCTGCAGCGGGCAGGCAGCGCCCGAGCCTCCCCACCACACCTAGCAACAGCGCTGACAGGACGCAGCGGCGGCGAGGAGGAGGAAGCGGAATGGCTGCCGCCGCGGCGGCTCGCTCCCTCCCTCCCCGGAGCCCTGACAGCCAGAGCCGGGGCGGAAGCAGCAGGCGGCGTGCCGTGCCCGTCCTCCTCTTCCCCCTCCCCGCGCCTCCTCCGGCTCTCCGCACTGCCTCCTGCCAAGGCAAACTAACTCCCCGCTGCAGCGGCGCCCAGCTTGCCCCCCCAACCATGCCCCCTTGTGCAGCCGCCCCAGCCCCTCGTGCCCCCCGCGCAGCCTCCCCTAGCACCCCTTCCTCCCGCCCCACGCCTTGCCATGCCGCCTCCTGCACCTCACACCCCCCCGCGCCCCGAACACGCCCATGCCCAGTATGCAGCCACCCCGGCACCTTCTCCCCCTGCCCGTGCCCGGCATGCAGCCCCACGCCCCTTGCACATGCACCCCGCTCCCCAGTGCTGCGGGGGGGGTCCCCCTCCCGGCCACTCACCGATGTGGTTATCCTCAATGTGCTCGATGAGCTCAGCCAGGCTTGGGAAGTGGAGCCCGCAGCCCCCGAACCTGCAGGTATTGGAGAAGAAGGAGGCGGCGGCGATGCCTGTCATGGTGTTACATTGAGATCCCCCTGCAGTGCCTGCTCTGCTAGGGCCGCCGGCGGCAGGGCGGAGAGAGGCGGGGGAAAGGGGGAACGGGACAGAGAGAGATGGAGAGAGAGAGAGAGAGGGTGGGGGCGGGGAGGAGGAGGTGGCCGCGGCAGCAGCAGCAGCGTCGGGAGCGGCGGAGGGGAGGGACGGGCTGGGTGGGGGGAGATGAGGCAGCCGCAGCTGGGAGGAGGGACCAGTGCTGCACTGTAACAGCTGTGCTACCCCAGCAGCCACCGCCTCCTCCAGCAGCAGCAGGATCAAGGGACCCAGGCCACACTCATCACCTTCTCAGGGGGAGACTTAACAGCAGTTCACATAGATACTTCAGTGCTCAAAGGCTGTGTTACACAACAGAGAGGTGTGACTTCCACTGTGAAGTTTGGAGGGGGAAAATGTTATATTTGTTTGTAACTTTATTTAACTTTTTTCAGTAACACATTGGGGGGGTGGGGAATTAAAAAGAGCTCATTTTTGTTTACCCCATAAAACCAATTTGTGAGTGTGACCCCCCCCTTATAGATTAAAACACTTTTTTATATATTTAACACCATTATAAATGCTGGAGGCAAAGCGAGGTTTGGGGTGGAGGCCGACAGCTCGCAACCCCCAATGTAATAACCTTGCGACTCCCTGAGGGGTCATGACCCCCAGTTTGACAATCCCTGGAATAATATTTTACACAATGATTAGCCCCATTTAAATCAGTGGGACTACTTGTGGAATAGGCTATGACACTTATTTTTACTAACAGTAGCATTATCTAGTTCACAGAGGGGGACCCACAGTACAGGAGTTCACCAAGTGGTATAAACCAGTGGTTCACAACCAGGGGTACACAGAGGTCTTCCAGTGGGTACATCGACTCATCTAGATATTTGCCTAGTTTTACAATGGGCTACATAAAAAGCACTAGTGAAGTCAATACAAACTAAAATTTCATACGGACAATGACTTGTTTATAGTGCTCTATATACTAAACACTGAAATGTAAGTACAATGTTTATATTCCAATTGATTTATTTTATAATTATATGGTAAAAGTGAGAAAGTAAGCAATTTTTCAGTAATAGTGTGCTGTGACACTTATGTATTTTTATGTCTGATTTTGTAAGCAAGTAATTTTTAAGTGAGGTGAAACTTGAAAATTTGAGGTGAGACAAATCAGACTCCTGAAAGGGGTACAGTAGTCTGGAAAGGTTGAGAGCCACTGGTCTAAGCAGTGCATTCACCTAAAGCTCATACAATCCCCATTGACTTTATTGAATGTCAGCACCTAAAAGGTACTGAGCACCCTCAACCCCATCTCATTGGAGTTGAGAGTTCTCAGCTACTTGCAGAATCAAGCCTTTAGGCCCTCATCCTACAGACACAGGTGCTTGACTGTACAACTGTAAGTAACCCATTGAAATCAATGAGGCTATTCAAATTAATAACATTAGGCACATGCATAACTGTTTAGAGGATTGGAGTATGAAGTAGCAGAAGGTCTAATTGGCACAGAATTTGGCTCTGTAGGATAGATCTTTGCAGCATAAGGACATGATTCTGCTAATCTTTGCATGTTGAACTCTTGTGTTGATAGGAGCTGAGTAGGAGAGCAAGAAATCGGGATTGTGGTGTAAAACTGATAGAACTGGAGAAGGAAATTAACATAAAGATGCAAAACTCACTCTCAAAACCTATTTTGACTTTTTTGTCTCCAGAAAGCTAGTCACTGGAGAGGCTGACTGATTAATTGATTTGAATGAAGTTCTCCTGAGGCTAAAATTCATAGACAGCTTTATTTAAAATTAAAAGGGAAAAAAAGAGCAAGAGCTTGCCTGTCAGGTGGGTTCTTTAAAGTTTTTTTTAATAATTATCCCATCTTTGCTATATTGCATATTATGCTAAAATTATGCTAGTAGTTCAAGCAAAACCAGTGCTGCAAAAAAATAAAAATACTGGCTTAAGATCCTAATCATGCAGATACTTATGCATGTGCTTAACTCTATGCCTAAAGTTAAGCATGTGCATAAGGGTCTGCAGAATCAGATTCTGATTTATTAACTATATTGCCCTCTCAGCTGCTCCCATCATTGCTGAAGGGGTCATTGCCTAAAGAGTTGCAAAGCTTTCAAGGCAGCAAAATGGTTAGTGACTGCAGGCATGGGGGGTATGCCAGTTTGCTTAGAGCAGCAGAAATCTTGGAGCCATCTCTGACTACCTATGCACCTGAGAACCTAAAACCTCATGGTGACAAAATAACCTGCATCTTTGTTCACAGATCAATTTCCCAATTTTCATATAAATTAACACTGATTTTTCCCTATATGTTGCATAACTTCCAATCAAAAAAATTGTTCCTAGTGTATATATTTACTTTACTTAATTGTACATTAAAAAAAATGCACAAAATTTATTTTCCAAAGATACAGATTTAAGGAAAGCCTGCCTTCACTTCAACACTGTAAGGCATTCCATATTAAAGTTAGAATTCACTTGAGTAATACACAGGTTCCTGATATCTGAAACCTATCATTTGGTCTGTTTGGGCTGGTCTACACTGGGGGTCAATGTAAGATACACAACTTTAGCTACGGGAATAGCGTAGCTGAAGTCGACGTATCTTATTTCGACTTACCTTGGGTCCTCACGGCGCGGGATCAACGGCCGCGGCTCCCCCGTCGACTCCGCTACCGCCGCCCGCCCTGGTGGAGTTCCGGAATCAACGGTGAGCACGTTTGGGGATCGATATATTGCGTCTAGACGATTACTACCCTCCGATTCGGCGGGTAGTCTGGACGTACCCTTTGTATCAAGCATATTCATTTAATAGATCACTACTCTCTTCCTTTAAATCTGTCCTCAAGGCCCACTTCTTCCATTATCCTTACAAGAAAATTAGTCAACTAGTAATTGGCTAAGACAAAGGGCAGTTTGGGAGACAGCTGATCCTAATTAAGACCCCAATCCTGCAAACATTGATGCAGATGCTTAATTTTGCTACTAAATTTTATAGGATTACTCCTGGCTAATTTTTGTAGGCTTGGGACTTAGAACAACAGACAGGTGCAGGAGAAAAATACCTTAAGCATTTTTCTTAGTCATAGGTCTCTAATCTGTACAATCAGATCCTAACCCTATGCAGAGAACTATTAAAATCAGTAGATCTCTGTGTGGGTGCAGGGGTCCACAGCTCAGTTTGTAACCTCGCAGCCTTAAATATTAACCTTTACAGGCTGGGGACTGGATCTTTGTAGGGACAGTGTCTAGCACATTGTGAGTGCTATAGTAATATAAATAATAAAATTGTACAGAGAAGCAGGAGACCAATACTCAGTAGAATGAGTATTATGTACATGAATTACGTAAGGGGCTGATCCTGCATCATTAAAGTCAATGGGAGCTGCCCCATATGTTCAGTGGATGCAGGATCAAACCCACAGTGAAACAAAACTGTAAATATCACTACTCTGTCAACACTTTCCTATAGCTGCTTTCTACAACTAGTCTACTATCACTAATAAATACATAAAAACAAAGATGTAGGTGCTTTCTAAATTCTCTGGATTTCAGGGACTCCATGAGCTGGTGAGAACACAATTCCCACAGAAGTCAACAGGAGTTGGAAATGCTGAGCACACTTCTTAGGAGCCACTCAGTATCCCATAGATAATGATCCAGGTAATGCCTTTGACTAAGGCTTTGTCTACACTGGAACTTTGTCAGCAAAACTTTTGTTGTTCAGGGGTGTTAAAAAAAAACACGCACCCCGAACGACAAAAGTTTTACCGGTGTGAATAGCACTTTGTCAGTGAGAGCGCTCCTGCCGACAAAGCTGCTGCCGCTTGTTCGGGTGGAAATTTTGTCAGCGGGAGAGCTCTCTCCCGCCGACAAACAGCAGCTACACTGCGTGCCTTTTAGTGGCACAGCTGTAGCGGCACAGCTGTGTCACTAAAAGGATAGTATAGACCAGGGGTAGGCAACCTATGGCACGCGTGCCGAAGGCGGCACACGAGCTGATTTTCAGCGGCACTCACACTGTCCGGGGGGCTCTGCATTTTAATTAAATTTTAAATGAAGCTTCTTAAACATTTTAAAAATCTTATTTACTTGACATACAACAATAGTTTAGTTATATATTGTAGACTTATAGAAAGAGACCTTCTAAAAAGGTTAAAATGTATTACTGGCACGCGAAACCTTAAATTAGAGTGAATAAATGAAGACTCGGCACACTGCTTCTGAAAGGTTGCCGACCCCGGTATAGACAAAGCGTAAGTCACTCCTCCCTAGTATTTTAGGGCCTGATTTAGCAGGTGTTAAGCAGGCTTAACTTCTGATGATTTCACTGCAAGTTGAGGCAGTTCATCAAGTCAGGCCCATGATTAGTAACATACTCCTATGATCTATTCTAAACACTTTTTCAGACCCATCTTCTTACTACTTCTCTTCTTTTCAGAGAATCCGTTTTTTGTTCCCAAATTAACTAAGGGCCTGCTCCTGTAGACTTCAGTGATGCAGGATCAGGCCCTATATGCTAAAACTACTCCTTGTGTTTCCCTGTTCATGTCTGTCTGCCACAAATGTCCCTGAGCTTACTTTCCCCCCCTTCTCCGGTTTTGGCATCCAGTTATCTTTCTTTCTAGTGCATAAGAGAAACACATCATGTTACCCCCGTGATAAACAGCTCTTTTAGAAAGAACTTTATGCCACCCAATCTTAAACCGAACTTCGCACCCGTTGATAACACTGCTCTACAGCCAAAATGCTTCTGAAATAAATGTAGTCAAACTTTACTAATTCTGGGTCACTGAGAACGAAAATGATGCTTAAAATTGTTGATTGGCTCTAGTTTTCAAGATATGCTATTGGGTTAGTATATACGACCTTTGACTTGGGAATGGCGGAGGATAAGTGAGTTATAAAGGGAAGGGATCTCAATTTAAACCAGAAATGACTAAAATACATCTTTGACTGGATCTATGACTGGGTTTGGACAGTACTTGCTTTTTAGGCAAAACAATGAATGATGCAATCTGAAGCTGGTATTGCGTCATACATGATATGAATTGCATCATGTTATTCCTAGAAGTCATGGATGATGCAATCATAACGAAGCTTACATCACTCTGCTGAACAAATTGCCCTATATCAGCTGTAGAAATCATACAGTGTCGTGCTCTCTTATTTGTCAGTGTTTGATTTTGCAAAGGGACACATTTCTGTTTAGCCAAAGTGAGCAGAGATGCCTCGTATTTGTGTGAACAGTGCAGATAACTTCTGCTATGTTTGTAGTGAAGTGACTTTTGCATCACAAAAGCGCAGTATAACCACTATGGTTAAGAAAGCCTATCACCTTTATTTTGGCTGCAAAATTGGAGATCAGGACAAGAGGTGGGCCCCACACATATGCTGCAACACTTGTGCAACAAATCTTCGCCAGTGGTTGAACAGGAAAAGGAGATCTATGCCTTTTGCAGTGCCAATGATTTGGAGAGAGCCAACAGATCATACCAGCAATTGTTACTTCTGCATGGTGCCTCCAGTTGGGAAAGGTGTGTCAAAGAAGAAAAAGTGGACTGTGCATTATACAAACATTCCATCAGCTATACGCCCAGTACCCCACGGAGAAGGACTGCCGGTTCCTGATGCACCAGAATCATTCTCACTTGAGTCAGACGAGGAAGAGGAAGAGGATGAAACTTCTGGTCCTGAACCATCAATGTCACAGGACCCACATTTTCTCCCATCCTCCTCCTCTGAACCATACCTCATAACACAAAGTGAACTGAATGACCTTGTCAGGGATTTGGAACTACCCAAGAGTAAGGCAGAGCTGTTGGGCTCCAGACTACTGCAGTGGAATCTCCTGGCAGGTGATGTTAGGGTTTCCATGTTCCGTGACCGTCAAAAGGATCTTGTCCCATTCTTCTTCATGGAAGGTGATCTTGTAGCCTGCAACAACATTGATGGTGTGATGGCAGCCCTCAACATCGTTCACGATCCAGACGAGTGGAGATTGTTCATTGATTCATCGAAGACGAGTCTTAAAGCTGTTTTACTGCATAATGGCAATGTTTTGCCATCAATTCCAGTTGGTCATGCAGTCCATATGAAGGAAACCTATGACAACATGAAACAACTTTTGAGGTGCATAAACTATGACCAACATCAGTGGCAGCTTTGTGGCGATTTGAAGGTTGTTGCTCTATTGCTTGGTCTGCAGACTGGATACACAAAGTACTGCTGTTTTCTCTGCAAATGGGATAGTCGTGCAAGAGATTCCCACTACATCAAGAAAGATTGGCCACTCCGACAGTCATTGGAGCCTGGGAGGAAAAGTGTTCAGCATCCACCACTTGTTGAATCAAGGAAGATTTTGTTACCACCCTTACACATCAAGCTGGGTCTGATGAAGAACTTTGTCGAGGCCATTGACAAAACACAAGCAGTTTTCAAGTACCTCCGTGGAAAATTTCCAAGGTTAAGTGAAGCTAAGATAAAGGAAGGTGTCTTTGTTGGTCCTCAGATTCGTGAACTTCTTCGAGATGATGCATTTGACCATGCACTGCGTGGCAAGGAAAAGACGGCATGGAAAGCCTTCCAGTTAGTGGCAATAAATTTTCTCAGAAACAACAAGGCAGACAACTACAGGTTGTTGGTGGAAAACCTCCTCAAGCATACAAAAGCCTTGGTTGCAACATGTCACTAAAGATACATTTTTTGCACTCTCATCTAGATTTTTTTCCACCGAACTGCGGAGCAGTGAGCGACGAGCACGGCGAGCGATTTCACCAGAACATTGCAACAATGGAGAAACGCTATCAGGGCAAATGGAGCCCATCAGTGCTTGCAGACTATTGCTGGACAGTGACAAGGGATGCTCCATTTCATAAATACAAGAGACAAGCCAAGAAGCGCCGAGTAGACACTGAATAGGACTAAACTATGTACAGAATAGTTTTTTGCCTTTTGTTTCATAATACATTTTATTTATATAACCCTTTTGCTGATTTTTAAAGTGTTACATAAACAGGACAGGTGAAATATTATCATGTAAAGCAACCATAAACACATGAAAAGACCTAGGTTTACAATTTATGATTAAAACTCTACTATCTACACAATAGACATAGACATAAAATGTAAAAACTTAAATATCTTAGAAACAGTAGCCAATCAGTTGTTTTAATTGTCCTATTTGAATTCAGCACATCAAAATACATAATAAATAGCACATTTTATCTCTGAAGCAGACGACTTCTCAAAAATTGTAGATCAGTGTAATCTGTACGTTATTCCCTGATAAGCAGAAACTTCTATGCTTAAAATCTGTACCGTTCACTTTTTTTTAAACATCATCTTAATACAATTTTTAGAACTTTCAGAGTCCATTTCCCCACACTATATGTATGCCCCTTCCCCCCCCATCCTCCCAACTGTCTGGAAGAGTGTGGTTGAGTTATCTTGATGCTTCTTATAAAATTAGTTTCCCGCACCCATCAGCACAGTTTGAAGTGCTATATCTTTATTATGAATAATATTTTGAATTTACTACACTTCTCATTCAGGCTTTTCAAAGCATTCTACACAGATAATGATACTTGCCTATCTCCATTTTCCAGCTTGGAAAACTAAAACAGCAGGTAGTAAGGACTCATAACTCCCACTAAAATCTGTGGGGGAAGAATGTAAAAAAAAAAAATCAGGCCTGAAAGTGATTCAGAGTTGGAAATACAACCCAGCTCTGCCTATACCTAATTTCTGCTATAACCACTAGATAAAAGTGCCTCCCTTATTAGGGCTCTACACTTGCAAAATACTTTTCACCCTCCCAAGCCACCAATTTTTTCTCTCCACTGTCCTCTGATTTTAAAAAGAATGTCTTATTATTTGTTGATAACATTATCTGTATTACTATTCTGAACTGTGTTTATGACTGACAAATGCGGCCATACTTTCTATGCCCACTAAAATGATACATCTCAATCATTTACATCATGAGGGCTTTAGCTTAAAAAAAAATAGGTGCAATTAATACTTTTGAAGAGTGCTGGAGGGTCAGGAATGGGAATTTACATTCCCTATCCACAGAAAAGGTGGCGTATGCAGAAGTGGTGCAACCTCTCACACCACCAGCTAATATGTCTCATTCTTTTTCTGGAATAATAACACTCCAACAGCCCTCCCACAATAGTACTGAGTCGCACGTTGTCAACAAAGTTTGGTCCTGTCCTGGAGAGTAATATTCAGGTACTGACTATACCAGTTGCTTTGAGTTTCTCAATTTTAAGCTCTTTGGGGCTGGTACCATATCTTCCTATGTGTTTTCATTCCCCAGCACAATCCTGACGGGGCCTGAGGCAAAACCTTAATACACACAATAATCAAGTGCCACTGTGCGTTAGTGTTGGTCTTAAAACTGGACAGCAATGAGTTAAACATTTTATAGAAAAGTGTTGAAAATGACAAATTACTAATGAAACTTAATGTAATTAATTTTATATAGTGTCCTTGTATAAACATAACATAAGAACGTAACAACGGCCATACTGGGTCAGACCAAAGGTCCATCTAGCCCAGTATCCTGTCTTCAGACAGTGGCCAGTACCAGACGGAATGAACAGAACAGGTAATCATCAAGTGATCCATCCACTGTCGCCCATTCCCAGCTTCTGGCAAACAGAGGCTAGGGACACCATCCCTGTCCATTCTGGCTAATAGCCATTAGCTATAAAGAAGTTCCAAATGGTTTACACAGTTGATTACTGTGAAGCAATCACCAGCAGTGCTTCCTAGTGGTCAGGCCAGGGTGTGGCAGGTTCTCTTCCTATCCTGGAGGGGGAAGAACTGGGCAGGAAGAGGTGGGGCAGAGCGGGGGTGGGAAGAAGCAGGGCAGGGTGGGGCACTGGGGGAAGGAGTGGAGTGGGGGCAGGAGCATCCCCGGTAGATTAGAAACTCGGCGCCTATGGTATAGCCCCAGCATATAGCAGTCTGTCCTTTTTGCAACTCAGCCCTCCAGCCAGATCACACATTCGTGTCTGCCTTTCAGGGGAGACATAAAGAGTTAAATAATGTGCAAGTCTTCAGAAGTCATCAAGGGCTTCCAGGCTCCCCCCTTGAGTCAGGATCTTCGGGTCTGCACCCTTAACGCCTTCAGGATCTTCCCCAACTAAGTTCCCTGTTGAAGTATAGACTTCTGCCATTGTCCACTCTTTAGGGGCCCAACCTCTTCATTGGGTGCCAATCCAGGGCCCAATGGTGGACAGCTAAGATCTGTACCTTGGGGTGCTATGCAGCAACCTTCCTGGATCACTTCCTACCGGTGTCCCCCCAGCGTAAAGCACTGAATACAAAATTAAAGCTTCTGACCTTCACCAGTCCCTTCTTTGCAGGCTTGGTCAGGTCAATATCTCCAAGCCTCAGGCAGCAAGAGCTCCTGGGGTACTCCTTCCCAAGAGCTTCCTTCCACTGCCTGCCTCTGAGCTGCTCTACTTCCCTGTTGAAGTTCCACCTCCAGCTTGTGTAGGCTTTACAGGTGCGGCAGGGTGGGGCCACCTGGGCCCACAGCTGCTTTTTAACCCTTTCTTCTCCCGTGTGGGGTTTGTATGCCCATCGCATACCCTCCGCCTCAAAATAGGATCCAGGATTGTGTCCTCTGCTCTCCTTCTTGGGGGGAGAGAGAAGGGGGGGAAGAGAGAATCAGCATTTTGGTGGGCTGTCCCACCTCAGTGGAGTACCTGAAAACTATATAGCTGTAAGGAGAGGTACCACTGCATAAAATTCTTGGGTCGACATCCTTCATGATGTTCAACCAGCGAAGAGGTGTGTGTTCAGTTACTAATGAGAAGGGGTTTGCCAACAAATAGTACCTTAAGATATCCATAGCCCATTTCACAGCTAATGGTTATTTTTCTGTGTCTGAATAGGCTTTCTCCTGGGGGAACACTTTTCTACTTATATAGAGAATTGGGTGTTCCTCTTCCTGCCTCCTGGGAAAAGACAGTTCTACATCCTTCAGCGGAGGCATCTGTTTGTAGTGTGAACATTTTGGAAAAATCTGGGTGAAAACTTACCAGTTCCTGACACAGAGAGTCTTTTAGATTCCAAAATGCTCTGTTGCAGACTCCAGACGAAATGATTTTCTTAGGACTGGTATCCTGCACAAGGAGGGGTGCTGCAATCATGGCAAAGTCTGGTACAAAATGCCCATAATCGCTTGCTAGGCCCAAAAACTGTCAGACCTGTTTTATTTTTGTCAGGTTGTTAAGGCCTGTAGTTTGCCAATGGTCATAACTTGCCCCTTCCTATGGTATAACTAAGATAAGTAACTTCCAGTTTGCCATCTTACTTGGTTCACGGTGAATCCTGTACACCTTGCTGGGTCCACAGTGAATCCTGTACCCCTCAGAATCTGTAGGATGGAGGTAACATGTCATATGTGGTTGTTCCATTTACAGCTGTAAATCACAATGTCATCGGTATATACTGCAGCATATTGACCATGTTGTTACAGCATATGCTCCATGTGCCATTGGAAAGTGGCTGCTGCCCCATGGAGGCAAAATAGCATAGCTCGCAATTGGTACAGAATGAATGGGGTGGAGAAAGCTGTCTTTTCCTGAGACTCTGAGGTCAGAGGGATCTGCCAATATGCCTTCCTGAGGTCTAGGGTGCAGATATGGTTGGCAGCTTCCAGCCTTTCCAGTGAAGTAATCTACTCTGGGCATAGGGTAGGCATCAAACTTTGATTTATAGTTACCTTTCTGAAATCAAAAAGAATAGGTTGTCCCATCTGGTTTCGGTACCAGCACAATAGGACTTCACCAGCACTGCAAGACTCTTCCACTACCCAGGGCCGGCACCAGGCACCCAAGCTGGTGCTTGGGGCGGCACCTGGAGGGGGGCGGCGGAGCGGCGCTCCGGCCGCCGGGGAGCGCGGGGCCACAGCAGGGCTCGCCGCCCTCCCCCCGGCGCTCTGGCCGCCCTCCCCCCTGCCGGGGCTCGCCGCCCTGCGCTCTGGCCGCCGTGGGGGAGAGCCGAGCCCCAGCCGGGGCTCGCCGCCCTCCCCCCAGGGCTCCGGCCGCGCTCCCCCCCGGCGGCCGGCGCGCGGCCGGCGGCGTGTTCGCCTGGGGCGGCAAAAAAGCCAGAGCCGGCCCTGCCACTACCCCTGGTCTAACATGGCTCATAGCTCCTCTTGGACGGTGTCACACATCTTTCACGGGAGTGGTTGTGGGTTTTCAAGGACCAATTTGTGATGGGTCCCCCGCTGGGGTGCCTGGAACTGGGGTACCACTGAGCCCTCTGACTCATCAGTCTGAGCTCCCTTTCACACTGTGTTGCTGTGACAAGCTGCAGACCCACTCCCAGTCCTACACTTCCACCAGCATTCACACAGGCAGGGACACACCCAGCTGTAGTTATATGCAGGCTCTCTGACCAGCCACTGCATGAAGCAACAATAGAGAGGCTACAGCCAAGATAACCCCCAGCTCCCTAGGAATGCTCCCCCCACCCCACTGGAATATAAACCCAAAATTATACCGTTTTGCGCTGCATGGGGAACTATACAGAGTAAGCTCATAGAGTTCACCCTTCCCTCAATGTGGAGAGGAAATACAACAGCCTTTGCCCCTTGAGTTAAGATTCCCAAGCACTTCAGTCCAAACTTACTGGTTTAGATTAAAACATAAAATAAGTTTATTTACTACAAAAAGATAGATTTTAAGTTATTATAAGTGATAGCAAAGAGATCAAAGCAGATTACCTAGTAAATAAACAGAAACCCTAACTTAGGCCTAAAATATTAGAAAGATAGGATATGAATTAGCAAATTCTCACCCTGACTGATGATACAAGCAGGCTTGCAGATTCTCAAGGGACAAGCTACATTTGCTTTGCAGCTTGGGATCCCCACCGCCGTTCCAAGTCCTTTTCGTTAGGAGCTTCTCTTAGTGGTTCAGTTGTGGGAGAGTGAAGAACCACAGATGATGTCACTCCCTGCCTTATGTAGCTTTAGCATATGGTGGGAACCCTTTGTTTCAAACTTGGTTCCCAGACCAGTTTGTGGTAAAATACAGACATCCCAAAATGGAGTCCATAGTCATGTGGGGTGGTCACAGGCCCTTGCATACCTTGTTGAGTCATAGCAGCCATTACTTACAGGCAGTCTGGAACATTCTCAGGAAGGCTTACCAGGTGGGGAATAAGCTTCTCCTAAGGCCTATTGTTATTCCTAATGGCCCATTACCTTGAATAGGCCCTTGACAGCCAGCTATCTAGACTGGAAACATTTTACCTAGTGGGTGTCACCCAAGTGTGGCTACATTTGAAATACAGATACATAGTCAATATTCATAACTTTGGATACAAAAATGATACATGCATACAAATAAGATAACCATATTCAGCAAATCATAACTTTTCCAATGACACCTTACATGCCCCGTCTCGTACAAAATGCATCATAATTGTGCCATAATCATATCATAATAATATCACTATGAAGAATATGGGGTGTAGTATCACACCATTGTCCTGGTTCTGTGGCTGTGTGATGATAAGCCAGGTTAGTGTGTCTCGGAAAGGTTGAAAATACTGCAGGGAAGGATTCAATCTGCTGCTTCATTTGGGCTGTCTGTTCTGATTGAAGCTCTTCTCCCATCGGTATGGCTCAGGATTTTGGGGTTATGGGTGCTTGAGGGCGTGGCCTAGGTTTGGGTGGATAGGATATTAGAAGGAGACCTTCTTGATCTTTCCAGGCTTTCGAAAGGTTAACGTCGTACACTTATTTCCTTTTTCTTCCCTAGCTGTCAGATTTCATAGTTGACCAGTCCCACCTGTTTCATGACCTTGAACAGCCCCTGCCACCAGACCAATAATCTTTACTCTGAACTCAACAGCAATAATAGTACCTGGTAAACAGGTCTAAATTCTCATAGATGGTCCCTTGGTTATAAGCCTTTCTTGGTTCTGTTGGGCTTTCAATAATTTTTCTTTTGAAAAGTCCCCTAAAGTCTTAAGCCTGTCTCACAACTGGAGTATGTACTACATTCATCACCTGTGGTCTTTGTTCCTCCTATGCTTCTCGGAGGAGGTCTAAAATCCCATGAGATTTGCGCTCCTATACGGAAGGCAATGGGAGAATCCCATGGATGCTTGTGGAACCTCTCTGATGGCACACAACAGTGGTGGAAATAACTGGCAGGGGTTTGATGCTACAGATTTCCTCAGCATCTTTTCAGCGTCCGATTAAACTGCTCAACCAATCCATCCATTTAGGGGTGGTAAACTGGTGTACTTAGTGTCTTAACCCTTAACAGATCACCACAGCTCTTTCATCAAATGCGACACAAAATTAGTTCCTTGATCAGTCAGGATCTCTTTTGGTATACTTGAGCAAATAATTTCATAAATTCTGCTATGATGGTTGCCGCATTTATAGAGCAGAGAGGGATGGCTTTGGATACTGGGTTGTGTGATCTAGAACCGCCAGGATATGCTGGTACCCTGCCTCTTTTCTCCTGCAGTCCCACTAGGTCCATCCCAGTTCTTTCAAATGGTATCTCCACTAAGGGGCTTTCAGGGTCTTCTTGGGTCGAGCCGTTTGCCATGACACACAATAATCCTTGACTTCATGTGCACTCCCAGCCAATAGCTCCTATTCATCACCTGCTTGAGTGTTTTATTCACCCCCAAGTGAATGCACATGGGGTCAAGTGAGTGATCCATAACACTTCTCTTTGATACCTTCTTGGCATGAGGAGCTGTATTGTCATCTCTTTGATTTGGTGGTCCTGTTCCAGCCAATATAACTGTTCTCTCCTAAATTCAAAATAGAGCCATTGTTTTAGCAGCTGAGTATCCCCTTCTTCACCATTGGTCATTGCCACTTGATCATAGACCCACCTTAGCATCTGGTCATCTCTCTGTTCTCTTATGAAATCTTCATCTCTGGCTAGAAGCTCTACATCTAATGGGCATTTGGTCTCATTCTTTCGGATAGAGGGAGGGCCCCTTGTCCAGCAAGAGGTACCTCTGTTTCACCTAATCCCACCAGTTACTTTCATCCCATGCCTTGGGACAGGCTGTTCCCCTGGCCCCAGTATAGCTACACCCCGTCGTCTGAGAAGGAAATTGGTCAGCAGCCATGTAATTGTCCATTAGATTTACATCTTCTGTCAATGTCTCATGTCGATGCCTCACCACCCAATCTCTTCCCCCAGCTGGGAGGATCTGGGTAAACTGTTCTATTATTATTTGCTCAGCCATCTGAACCCTGGTCCTCATCTCTGGTTGGAGCCAGCACCAGCAGCATATCTTGAGTTTCTGGCCACTACCCTGTGCTGGGACCCTGGTGGATATCTGTGACTGCGGAAACAATGACAATGTTTCAGCCACTATAGGGAACATGCCGGGGGGGGGCCTAAATAATCCAAAATGGTGGCTTTGACACGAATATAGTCGTGTGTGGTGACTGGGTCAAGTCCCCAGTAGGCAGCCTGGGATGCTCTCATCAAGTATGGAGCCAGCAAAATAGCCCAATGTTTGGGCAGCCATTGTGCTGCAGTTGCTGCCCATTTGAATGTAACCAAAAATGCTTCAGGTTCATCCTCTGGCGCAATCTTTCTTAACTTCCCTGGTATTGTAGTGGCCAGGCTTGCATTAGGTGCTCCTGTGGAAGGATTCGCCGCCGTCCCTGCGGCTGTACCGGTATCAACACCTGTTGAACAAGACACTGTTATTGTTCTTGTTGCTGTACGACCAGCTCTTGAACAAGCTGCTGCGGTTGTATTGCTTGTTGCTGCTGCTGGGCACCCATCCGCTGTAATAGTTGGTGGTGTGCTGTTGCTTCGCCTGCTGCTGCTGGTTATCTGTCACCCACTTCAACAGCTTCTCCATGTCTGTCTTCTTGTTATTCCTGTCTAGTTGGTGAGGTAAGGTTTTTTTGGTTTTTGTTTTTAAATTAGATAATCCCCTATAGCAGAGCTGGGGTTAGTTTGTCCACATTCTGCATCAGTTGTGAAGGGAAATACTCACCGTGCCTCCTAGTGGTCAGACCAGGATGTAACAAGCTGCCTTCCACCCAGTCATTCCCCTTTCTCACTATAGCTCTGCCTCATACGAGTCTGTCCTTTTTGTGACACAGCCCTCCAGCTGGGTCACACATTTAAGTCCACCCTTTTCAGGGTACATATAAATAGTCCAATAATGTGGAAGTCTTCAGAAGTCAGTAAGGGCTTTAGGGCTTCCCCCTTGTGTTAGGGTCAGGACCTTTACACGTTCAGGATCTTCCCCAACTAGATTCCCAGCTAAGGGATAAACTTTGGTCATTATTCCCTCTTTAGGGGAGCCCAGGTCCACCCTCTCCACTTGATTGCAATCCAGGACCCAGTGGTAGGCTGTTGAGACCTGCACTTTGGGGTGCTGTGTAGTTGCCTCCCTGGATTGCCTCCTACCAGTGTCCCCTTTTCCCCCAGGGTAAAGTAAAGAACCAGAACACAAAATTAAAATTTCTGACTCTCAAAAGTCACCAGTCCCTCCTTTGCAGACTTGGTCAGGTCAGTGTCTCCAAGCCTCAGCCAGCAAGATGGACTACTCCTTCCCAAGAGCATAGGTCTGCTCCCTTCCACCATCTTCCTCCCTCTGAGCTTCTGTGCTTCCCTTTTTAAGATCTGCCTCCAGCTTGTGCAGGCTTTGCAGGTGTGGCAGGTTGGGGCTACGTGGGTCCAGAACTACTCCATAGCCCTTTCTTCTCCTGTGTGAGGTTTGTATATCCCATCACAACTACCAACGCTTTTATGTGGGCAAAAAGCTTAAATGAGGTGCCATTTGGAGAGAAGAGTAGAGTGTAAGAAAAAGGACCTGAAATTTAGAAGTGGTAATGAGGTAAAGAAGTATTTTTTAGAAATAATTACAGTGACCTGGAGAATGGAAGGATACACTACTAAAGGGAAAGGAAAGCTTGAAGAGAGTTGTGTGAATCCTAAGCTAAAGAGACAAAGGGGGAGGGTGATAGAAGCAAGTCGTGGAGGTAGCAGATGGTGGGATGGAGCAAGTACATGCAGAGTTTTGGAAAGTCAGGAAGGAACAATTATCTGAATTTGGAGTAAGATAAACTCCAAATGGACATGACAGTACCGGGTTGCTAGTAGATAATGCTATACATGAAGATGTAGAAGTATGTTACTTCTACATTGTTACACTATAAATAAATAAAACCCATACCTAACTAGCAAATGATCAGCATAACATCTGGTGTGGCAGGTAGGGCTATGTGCTAAATTAGGCTCTGATCCTCCCATGCTCTACTTGAAAACAATGGGGCTACTCATAGTAGTAAAGTAAAGTGTTTGCACAATCGGGGCTTTAACCCCAATCTTGCAACTTTTTCTGTTCAGGCAGTCTGCCTGCATGGAACAAGTTACAGGATAATTTAAAGTTGTGATATTGTTTAAATATTTCTTTCCTTAGTCATATTTCTATTGTGCATGTTGGAGAAGGCTTGGTGGCACAGTTTAGTGGAGACATAGTTCAAATCGTTTCTAAGGTTACAGATAATAACAAATAATACTGAAAATAAATTTTTGCAGTGCACCTCACAAAACCACTGCATAATTTAGCAATGCTGGCAATTTCTGCTGGTTCCAGCCTGCAATAACAGGGTTGCTGCAAATCAGTAATGAGGTGTGTTGGCAAAGCTGTGTAGAAGGCTTGCCGAATCCAGCTCATACCGAGCTGGATCCTATGTCAGTGGAAGCCTTTCCATTGACTCAATGGGAATTGGATCAGGTCCTCCAGGGTACATCTGGCTGAAGTCAGTGCTATTCTTCCCAAATTTTATGGGTACCTTCCACTAAATTCATTCAGAAACTTTTTTAAGTACGTGCATAAACAGTCATTTCATTTTTCATGGTAACTTGCTTCATGGAAAACATTTTCCATGCTTCACACCATTTTGCACTAATTCAGTATGATTATACTAGTTTCACATCAGTTGATTAAAAAACTTGCAGCACATACAGTTGCATTCTGTCTCTGAAGCAGAATATTAACGATTTCCAAATTAAATGTTTTCTCAATTTTTATCTAATACAGTAAATAATTTGGCTTCTATTTCGTTTCATAGTTTATATGTACAAATATGTGAAGGAACATGTGCAGATTGGAACAGATTTCACTTTTCAGCACTAAAGAATTTTTGAGAGAGCCTCCATTTCAGTGGTTTTATTTCCAGGGGATGTGAGATGTTTACACTAAGCCAGCTTGACTATATCTGTTATGCACTTCATCTGATCCCTCTTAAACAAATATATACTCACCTTTAGTCTTGTATAACACTTTTATCTGAAAAACCCAAAGGCCCATATCCTCACATGTATTCAGATGCCTAACTACCACTGGAGTTAGGCACAGGAATACCTTTGAGGATCTGGGCCAAAGTGCTCTACAAAGGTGGATAAGTATTAATCCAATTTTATAGTTCTGTATGTAAATGAGATACCCAGAGATGAAGTGGCTTGCAAATAGTGAGTTAGAAGATGATTTTGGACTAGTGTTCCCAGTATCTTCTCTAATCATGAGACCATGATGCAGGGTCATGGTGACGTGGTTAGCCAAAAGAGAAAAGCTCAAAAGGTTTGTGATGCAATCCAAATCTTGAAATGTACATTTAGTAGAGGTGAAAGGGATTAAATTTGTTTTGCAAAGTATTTTGAAAATTTTACCTCCTTTTCTTTCACCTGTTTTTGTTATTTCATCTGTATCACCCAAATTAATGAGGTTTGGTTCATTGTGCAGATGAATTTAATTTCAGTGCAAGCAAAAATAGTTTGGTGGCTATTTCAGAAGCTCTTTTGGTAGGTTGGGGAGAGAAAGCACAAAAAGAAAGCACAAGGCAAAAAAAAGGAAAGATCAAGGGAAAAAATCATAGGAGAGGGGAGCACAGACAGGGCTGGCAAGACATGTGAACCCATTTCAAAGTTTGAAGGGGATAAGACCTAAAACCTCAATTCTGCAATTGATTCTGCATAGGCAAACCCGCGTGTTGCCTACAGCAGGGCTCCGTACATTAGCTTCACATCTTCATGTCTCACCACTAAACAGTCATTTTAAGTCTATTTTTATAAAGTTTAAAATTCTTTATTTAGGAAAAAATAAATGTCGTCTTCAATGGATTGCTTTTTATCTCATTTAGGTTTGGTAAGTCCCCGAGCTGCTTAGACTTCTTGGGTGCTAGGAGAAGGCCTTCCACTGCAGTAACTGAACGTTATAATCATTTACTAGTAGTATTGTAGTTGCAATGTAGTAGTTGACTGGAGAAACTTAAATGTAGTGACTTGTCTGAGGCTAGACTTCCACCATTGTCTCGCTGTTCTGGGTTGCTGAAGTCTGATAATATCCTAATGCTCCTTGGAAGTCAAAAGGCCTGTGTTTGAAGCACTCTGCAGTTGCTCCCCTGATGCTTAGAGGGTGACAAACCCTTTGCTCCTGACAGTCTACTCTCAAATAGCAAGGAAATCCTAGTATGATCATTTATAGCTTTCTATAAACTGGAATATAAATGCTTGCTTCAGAAGCACATATGCTAACACTGGAACAACACAGAGAAGATTATCATGACCCTTGCACAAGGATGACATAAATTTGTGAAGCAGTTTAAAGACAAAATATTATTACAGTACTGGATGTTATAATATTGCAGTTATACTTGGAAATGGTTTTGGGTTTTTTTGGTTACATGTCTAAGAAAAAAGAAGAGAGTAATTGCAACAATAAAAAGGAATGTTAGGCAATACCGCCATCGAAACAGAAAAAAAAATTAATTAAAAAAATGCTGTTTCGTCTTTGCTGTCTGCCATTGAATGTTGGCTGTATATGAGGCCTCTCATGAGTCAAAAGGCAGCAGCAGAGACATGTTATTATATAAGTAAAACACATTTATGCAGTTTGTGTCATGGGAATCCTATTTTAATTTATACTGCTGAATTAGTTTTCTCTTGGCACTGTATAGCATAGCTTCAGGGTGCAATGGAAGAACAAAATACTAAGTTGGACAAGCACTGTATCCCCCAACAGTTCCAGATGCCTCAAAACAATAGATCAAAACTATTTAGCTGAAGTTTTTGAGAGACTGTGCATCTTCAGAAAAATTACATTTCAGATAAACAGGAGATCAAACCCTGCAATGCATTGATTTGGGGGGAAATGACTATATCCAGTTACCTGTGGTCCAGAACAAAGAAGTCTGGCTATTTGGTTTTGATTAGTTTAGAGTAAATTTGGAGCTGAACATTACATTACATTATTGTTATAAAACTGAAATGATGAAATATAAGCTTTTTCAATGGTGTCAAAAACTTGCCAACTTATAAATATCAACTATCCTACTCTATCCTTATTGCAAGCAATATTTGGAATACTTTAAAAATTAAGCAAAATTAATTTGGTTATCTAAGGAATTATCTAAAACAACTGTTAAGTTTTTAACAGTATTCACTGAAATGAACTAGTGATAAAAAAATGTTTGCAGTTACCTACAATAAAAGGTAAATTTGCTTTTTATAATTATTTATAAGTTCATAGTATATTTTTCTTTCAGTTTAATAGCCTGGTAGCATTTTAACACAAAAGTCTAGTACATAGCAATCTGAAATTTCTGCTAGTTCTATTGGATCTTTTTTTCTCATCTCATCCAAAGGGGACCCATGTCCTGACATAACTGACATAACAGAGGATAAAACACGTTTAGTGCAAATTTACCCCAAATTTAGTCAGACATAAGACATTTATAACTGATTTTTTTCATAAGAAAAATCTTAAAGTAGAAAAGCATTTTCCCCTATCTTAAGTAGACTGAGAAAGGCCTGCTGATGCTATCCATCGTATGGTGTTTGTAATTCAAATTCTTTACTTGCTCTACTTCAGACTATTTTTTTCTTTAGCCAACAAAGCCAGCCAAATCTAAACAAATGTTGCACTTTTCTTAGACGACAATGAACTTTTATCAAGTTCTAGAATCTGTATGAATCATCAGGAGATTATTCTTAATTGCTAAGTATACATTTCCTATTTAGAGTGGTTTTCCCCATTTTCCTGCAAATTGCTTGAAACTGTTCAGGGAAGATTTAAAAAATATAATCCAGGGGAAGCAAGAGATAGTGTGTACACAAAGACCATATATGGAAGTGGTATTCATGTGACAAATGTCTATTATGCATCTTTGACTACTTCACTTGTGCTTTGCCCATTAATCCATCTCCCCAGGACATATTCTAACATTGCAAACCCTACCGAGCAGCTTCAAACAAACACTATTGTTTTTAAAAAATCAACCTGCTGAAGAAATGTTTCCTCTTTCTCCCTTGAAATTTGCAATTTCTGCCTCATATTTACACCTGCTTGAGCCCCATGATTAGCAAAATTCAGCTCTGGACCATTAACAGGTGGGATTATCAGGGCCGTAGATGATCTATTCTCTGATTCCCAAGATCTATAGACAGTTATGGGAATCAGAGCACACGTTAGAGCACTCCTAAGGTTGCTCTAACTTACACCAGTGGATTGGGCTGGCCTCTGCAAGGACCCAGAACACAGGAAGCACAAAGATGGCTTAGTGCAATCTTAGATTTTCTCTTTTCCACCAGCTCCTTCCTGGCCCAAGTGCAGAAATGTAGTAACTGAAAAAGCAGACCTAGTCTCTATATCTACCAGTTACATAGAGAACTCTGTATTTTAAAGCCTGCAATTCCAGCACAGTCTCTCCTCTGTTTAGCCTGAGAAATTCCCAGTTAGACAGAAAATTCTGCATTGAGCCAAAAATATCAGTTACATGGAGAATTCTGCATTGAGCCATAGATTCCAGTAGAAATACCACTCTGTTTAGCAAGTGAATAGTATATATAATCAGAGAATCTCCTAGTTACATAGGAAATCCTGTATTAACTAGGAATACCAACAGTTACACAGGGAATCCTCTCTTTAACAAAAATTTCTGAAATAGACTAGGGGAAAGAGGGAGATGTGGAAGAAATCAGATGACAACATAAGGCACTAGAGGTGGTTTACAGTCCATAAGAAAAAGGAAGTCACAGGGCTTGACAATCCCTATAATCTTTGTGCACATTGGCTGTAATATTCCTGGAGGATGAAATGTTGAGAAATTCACAAGCCAGTGTTCAATATAAGTTCAGTTCCCAAACAAAAGACAAACTCAGCTTAATAAACAGAGCAAATGATCCTTAGGATGTGATGAGACTCTACAAGGCAAAGAGAGTGTCAGAGAACATCTCAAATCAGTTGCAATCACCACCAACTGGGGCTTGTCAAGTAAACATGTATATTTTGTGACAGCTTAAATTGGAGATACAGAGAGCATGCCACTTGTCATCAGACTGATCCAGAGAACTGAATACTGGCACCACAGTACTGAAAGATAGTAACAGAAAGTCATATATTCAACTGGTGAAAATTGACATAGCTCTCCAACATAGGCCTAAGGTCTATAAATCTGTGATTAGATCTTCCTCTGTGTTGAGCAGAGTGTTGACATTACAAAAATCAGCCTTTAGTTTCTTTAACAGTGGCTTCTCTTTTTGTGCCATACAAGGGTCTCTCGGACTCACCAGTATAGAATAATGAATATGCTGCAGCGCTAGAAATAGAATTTATATAATTTAGAGGTGAAATATCCTGCACATAACTGAAGCTGAGTCATTGAACCACCAAGAAGATGGCATACACAAAGTACAGAATGAACAGAAAGCTGTAATGTTTGAACTAAAACTCTCATGCCTATGATCTAATATTGAGAAAAAAATTAAAGGCAAAATATAATTCAGTATGAGGGAACACGCTAAGCAGAGATCTGAGTGAAATGGGAGAGAACAGATGAAACAAAATAAAGAGTTAATACCATTGACAAAAACTGTCATTGTTTTCTACCTCCCTAAACAAAATATGCCACTCCATGTCATAGGAAAAAGGTACTACAATTTAATGTATGCCTGCTCATAAGACTCAAATGTGCGCTGGTACCTTTAACATTTATCATATTGTTAATACAAATAATTATAACTAGTTTATAGCCTTCTGCAAAATTTATCCTGTTCCTCATCTTCATGACCATATATCCCTAAACAAGGGCTGGAACTTTTGAGGTACTGAGCTACTCACACCTCCCACTGAAGTCAGTGGTACTTGAGGGTACACAGCACCTTGCAGCATCCAGTCTGTAAGCTTAAGGATTTCCCACTTTGCACTCAACAAGCACTACACTCTTGAAGACTCAAAAAGGCACCTATCCCGTGGCCAGATTTATTAAAAACAACATCAAAACCAAAACACCACACACACCTCTCTAAGCCCGTGCATCCCTGATGTAGTCTTTGGAGACAAAATCCAAATCATTCACTATTCAGAACATCTCCTTCCATGATTTGATCATCGTATGTGAAACATGAGTAGGTAAAAATAAATCTACACTGGCTATAAGGATCAATTAATGCATCTCCACTGGCTTAACTCATGATCTATAGAAACAGAAAGGTGGTAGAACGCTGGTGATAGTTTATGTGGTATGAAGAGGTAGCAGAACATACTTTTCCTGTTAGAAAGCTCCAACACACTTGTGAGTAAAAATATCCAAAAAACCCTTGCATCTTCACTCTATTTACTTCTGCACCTTGCAAATTCCCCCTATTTCAACCAAGAATACTTACTCACTATCCAATCACAAATTACCAATTTCCAGCCACAGAGGTCCTATGGATCTAAGGAAACATGGGCAGAGAAGTGGACTTCATTCTTTCAGAAAAAAGGAAAACATTACTAGAGAGTCCTGGGACTGACATGGTTACAGCTACACTGCAGAAACATTAATAGTCATTTTATATTCTAAATCTGTCTAGTTGTAATTTTTAAAAAAACCTCAACATAAAATGGAAACAGCTGATCGTAAGTGTTGCTGTAGATCCATCGATACCAACCCTGATGCTTTAAATTACCTTTTCCCTTGTGTTATTTATAATCTCCTATATATAAACAACTAGACTGAAGTCAGCCCCCACTCCCCACCCCCTCATGAGTACTGAAGGGAGAGATCCTGCAAGGATCTTTTCACACACGCTCCACTGTGCCCAGGGGTCAAACATGATGGTTGTCCTTATGGTGCTCCTCAGAATTTCTGGCTCTTTGTTCTGTGCTTACTTCATATCAGTGCGCAGTCATCAGTTTATTCTCCACACAATTCCATCCTCCAGCATAAAATATGCACACCTAACTTCTGTGCTGGAAAAAAAGACTTGAGAAGCTTAAAAAACAAAAAGGTCTCACATTTTTATATACTTGCTAAAATGATCACTAGTTTATAGTCATGGTGAGCATATCTGGTTTACCTCCTTTATTTTTTAATATTTCCCTTTTATGTTTTTAGGCATACAGATGCTTGAATATCTCTATGACTACTATTAGAAATTTATTACATACATAACATATGTGCAACTAGACCTTGAGATGATACATAAGAAATGGAGCCAAAAACATCAGCATGTCTCACTCAGTTTGTTTTTCACATGCTTATGTTACATACACCTGTTGTACACTGGAAATATACTTATATTATATATTATATATATTATATATACTTAGCTGTAGTTTAACAGATTCCAAGTTCATCTTTTTTGCTTTGAAAAGAAAAGTTCCAAATACACACAAACAGTTGCCTCACAAACTTAGTTAAAAATAACCCTTTAGGGCCCCCAACATAGAAAATGACAATGCCAGAAAGAGAAAAAGACAGATAAAAACCCACAATGCTCGACAGCTATATCCTGCTGCTTCCTCATAGGGTTGAGGAAGCAACAGTGAGGAACCAGCAGGACCTGACTGTCAAACACTGTTTTTTTTTAATCTGCACCTTCCTTTTGGCATTAGAGCCCTAGTTTTAATATTTTGAATTAAAAAAGGATGAGTGTAAATAGGTTGTGCAAGGTGACTGTGTATGTGCATTTAGGAGAAGACCCTCACTGGTGAAAATTGTCCTAACGCCATCAAATTCAACAGAGCTACGACACTTTACACCAGCTGAGAATTTTCCCCTTGGACATTTTTGTCTTCCATGTATTGGTTGTTAGGCTTTGTGATGAGGTGGATACCATAAGGGTGTAGGAACAACTCTGGGTCCAGGAAGCCCATTCCTGTAAGGCTGGATGGGCGTGCTGGGAGGAGGACTTAAAGAGAGTCTCTTCAACACAGCAGGGTGGCAGTGGAGTGTGAAGAGAGGCAGACCTGTGCGGGACTACACCAGGAGGACATTCTCAGGGTGAGGTCTGCTGCATGGAGCCAGAACTCCCAAGCCTGCTGAGACCTGTGGACCAGATTGCCAGGGACAACCACAAGCCACAATGCACCCGAAGGGATGGGGCAGAGCGGTACAAAGAGACCCAGGGGAGAGTATTAGCCAGACCGCAGGAAGCAGATGCCTGCTTTATGGTGCTCGTGAGGGTTGGGAGCCAATAGAGTGGGAGGGCCTGGATTCCCTTACCCCATATCTGCTAGGCGGGACTGCCCCCACAGACTCTTACCTCTAAGTGGGTAGGCTCATCCCACTTACAGGCTTGAACAATCTGCATCAGTTTGGATGATCCATGAAGCACTGTTTTTTAGATAAAGACTTCTTCTGTGTGAAGCGTTATACATTTAATCTGATTAATGCCAAACTTCACATGGTTTTTGTGTTCACTTTTAATTAAACCCATGTGGGGAAAAAATCAGTGTTATTTTAAAAAGAAAGGCATGTGTGAAAAAAACAGGAATAGTTTTTTCACCTAATATTTTTGTTATAGAAAAGACATATGAATTAAAAAAAAGAAGAAAAGCACAGAGATGCTTGAACAATTTTTATAGTGGCTGTACCGAAAGCAGAAACCATGTATTTGGTTGTTATTACTACTTCAAGCCAGGGGATGCTGCTGTATCCCAGCACCTCTAGTTCCAGCACTCTTGGCAAAGCAGGCAAACTATGAAACACATGGGTCTTGTAAACTTGGGCATGTTGAAAACAACCTTTAAAAATTCTTTGGTAGGCTTCACAAACTCCAGGTGGTGCTCTACCATCTCTCTAGGTCCTGCAATAATTGCGATGTAGTGACTTGCCTCTGACTCCTAACCCTGCTGTTATACTAGTAACACTGAGAAAAAGATATTTTTTAAACTTTTGAACTACATTTTAAAATAATGATGCTTTATGATTCTTAAAGCAGGATGGAGGAGTTCTTTTTTTGGGGGGGGTGTTAATTAACAGTGTGACATCATGTGGAAAATGTGGAAAAATTTTGGAATGTGGAATGTGGAAAAGCAGCATCACTTGCCCCATAACCTCAGCCGTGCTGAACACAACGCCATCAAAAGCCTCAGGAACAACTCTGACATCATAATCAAAAAGGCTGACAAAGGAGGTACTGTTGTCATCATGAATAGGTTGGAATATGAACAAGAGGCCGCTAGGCAGCTCTCTAACACCACATTCTACAGGCCATTATCCTCTGATCCCACTGAGGATTACCAAAAGAAACTACACCATCAGCTCAAGAAACTCCCTGAAAGAGCACAGGAACAGATCCGTACAGATACATGCCTAGAACCCCGACCAGGGGTATTCTATTTGCTACCCAGATCCATAAACTTGGAAATCCTGACGCCCCATCATCTCAGGCATTGGCACCTTAACGGCAGGACTGTCTGGCTATGTGGACTCTCTCCTCAGGCCCTACGCTACCAGCACTCCCAGCTATCTTCGAGACACCACTGACTTCCTGAGGAAACTACAATCCATCGGTAATCTTCCAGAAAACACCATCCTGGCCACTATGGATGTAGAAGCCCTCTACACCAACATTCCACACAAAGATGGACTACAAGCCATCAGGAACAGTATCCCCGATAATGTCACGGTAAACCTGGTGACTGAACTTTGTGACTTTGTCCTCACCCACAACTATTTCGCATTTGGGGACAATATATACCTTCAAGTCAGTGGCACTGCTATGGGTACCCGCATGGCCCCACAGTATGCCAACATTTTTATGGCTGACTTAGAACAACGCTTCCTTAGCTCTCGTCCCCTAATGCCCCTACTCTACTTGCGCTACATTGATGACATCTTCATAATCTGGACCCATGGAAAAGAAGCCCTTGAGGAATTCCACCATGATTTCAACAATTTCCATCTCACCATCAACCTCAGCCTAGACCAATCCACACAAGCGGTCCATTTCCTTGACACTACTGTGCTAATAAGCGATGGTCACATAAACACCACCCTATACCGGAAACCTACTGACCGCTATACTTACCTACATGCCTCCAGCTTCCATCCAGGACACACCACACAATCCATTGTCTACAGCCAAGCTCTAAGATACAACCTCATTTGCTCCAATCCCTCAGACAGAGACAAACACCTACAAGATCTCTATCAAGCATTCTTAAAACTACAATACCCACCTGCTGAAGTGAAAAAACAGATTGACAGAGCCAGAAGAGTACCCAGAAGTCACCTACTACAAGATAGTCCCAACAAAGAAAATAACAGAACGCCACTACCTTCAGCCCCCAACTAAAACCTCTCCAGCTCATCATCAAAGATCTACAACCTATCCTGAAAGATCCCTCATTCTCACAGATCTTGGGAGACAGACCTGTCCTCGCTTACAGACAGCCCCCCAACCTGAAGCATATACTCACCAGCAACCACATACCACAGAACAAAAACACTAACCCAGGAACCTATCCTTGCAACAAAGCCCGATGCCAACTCTGTCCACATATCTATTCAAGTGACACCATCATAGGACCTAATCACATCAGCCACACCATCAGGGGCTCATTCACCTGCACATCTACCAATGTGATATATGCCATCATGTTCCAGCAATGCCTCTCTGCCATGTACATTGGCCAAACTGGAGAGTCTCTACACAAAAGAATAAATGGACACAAATCTGACATCAGGAATCATAACATTCAAAAACCAGTAGGAGAACACTTCAACCTCTCTGGCCATTCAATAACAGATTTAAAGGTGTCAAGTATCAGAGGGGTAGCCGTGTTAGTCTGAATCTATAAAAAGCAACAGAGGGTCCTGTGGCATCTTTAAGACTAACAGAAGTATAGGGAGCATAAGCTTTCGTGGGTAAGAACCTCACTTCTTCAGATGCAAGTAATGGAAATTTCCAGAGGCAGGTATAAATCAGTATGGCGATAACGAGGTTAGTTCAATCAGGGAGGGTGAGGTGCTCTGCTAGCAGTTGAGGTGTGAACACCAAGGGAGGAGAAACTGCTTCTGTAGTTGGATAGCCATTCACAGTCTTTGTTTAATCCTGATCTGATGGTGTCAAATTTGCAAATGAACTGGAGCTCAGCAGTTTCTCTTTGGAGTCTGGTCCTGAAGTTTTTTTGCTGTAAGATGGCTACCTTTACATCTGCTATTGTGTGGCCAGGGAGGTTGAAGTGTTCTTCTACAGGTTTTTGTATATTGCCATTCCTGATATCTGACTTGTGTCCATTCATCCTCTTGCGTAGTGACTGTCCAGTTTGGCCAATGTACATAGTAAAGGGGCATTGCTGGCACATGATGGCATATATAACATTGGTGGACATGCAGGTGAATGAGCCGGTGATGTTGTAGCTGATCTGGTTAGGTCCTGTGATGGTGTTGCTGGTGTAGATATGTGCGCAGAGTTGCCATCGAGGTTTGTTGCATGGGTTGGTTCCTGAGTTAGAGTTGTTATGGTGCGGTGCGTGGTTGCTGGTGAGAATATGCTTCAGGTTGGCGGGTTGTCTGTGGGCGAGGACTGGCCTGCCTCCCAAGGTCTGTGAAAGTGAGGGATCATTGTCCAGGATGGGTTGTAGATCACTGATGATGCGTTGGAGAGGTTTAAGCTGAGGACTGTAGGTGATGGCCAGTGGAGTTCTGTTGGTTTCTTTTTTGGGCCTGTCTTGTAGCAGGAGGCTTCTGGGTACACGCCTGGCTCTGTTGATTTGTTTTTTTATTTCCTTGTGTGGGTATCGTAGTTTTGAGAATGCTTGGTGAAGATCTTGTAGATGTTGGTTTCTGTCTGAGGGGTTGGAGCAGATGCGGTTGTACCTCAGCGCTTGGCTGTAGACGATGAATCGTGTGGTGTGTCCGGGGTGGAAGCTGGAGGCATGAAGGTAGGCATAGCGGTCGGTGGGTTTTCGGTATAGGGTGGTGTTAACGTGGCCATCGCTTATTTGTACTGTGGTGTCTATGAAGTGGACCTCCCGTGTAGATTGGTCCAGGCTGAGGTTGATGGTGGGGTGGAAGCTGTTGAAATCATGGTGGAATTCTTCCAGGGTCTCCTTCCCATGGGTCCAGATGATGAAGATGTCATCAATGTAGCATAGGTAGAGAAGGGGCGTGAGTGGACAAGAGCTGAGGAAGCGTTGTTCCAGGTCAGCCATAAAAATGTTGGCATATTGTGGGGCCATTCGGGTGCCCATAGCGGTGCCACTGGTCTGGAGGTATATATTGTCACCAAATTTGAAATAATTGTGCGTGAGGATAAAGTCACAGAGCTCAGCAACAAGTTGTGCTGTGTCATCATCAGGGATACTGTTCCTGACAGCTTGTATTCCATCTGTGTGTGGGATGTTTGTGTAGAGAGCCTCTACATCCATGGTGGCTAGGATGGTGTTTTCTGGGAGGTCACCAATGCATTGTAGTTTTCTCAGGAAATCTGTGGTGTCACGGAGATAGCTGGGAGTGCTGGTGGCGTAGGGTCTGAGTAGGGAGTCCACATATCCAGACAGTCCTTCAGTGAGAGTGCCGATGCCCGAGATGATGGGGCGTCCAGGATTTCCAGGTTTGTGGATCTTGGGTAGTAGATAGAATAACCGACCCGTGGCTGCCTCCGGCCCCCGCCGGACTTCCCCGCCACCTGGAGCCGCGAGTCAAGGGGGGACGCTCCGCTCCTGCGGGCAGCCACGAGTCATTTGTCTGGAAATGCACATGAATCGCTCCAGTCTAGGAGGGTGGTCATTTCTCATAACATGGATAAAGCTCTGAAAGAAGTGTTTGACTACAGCTACAGAGATTACATTCTGTCCTGGTATGGGCACCTCAGCAAAGATGAAGGACAGCTATACCACCTGCTATCTGAAGATTTCTGGGAAATTGCCAAGCAGCTGCGACAGAGGCTGAGTCAATTTTGCAACAGAAAAGCTTCAAAAACAGACTCCAATGAGAAACTGCTGAACTTGAATTGATATGCAAACTAGATACTATCAACTTAGGCTTAAATAGAGACTGGGAATGGCTGAGCCATTACACACATTGAATCTATTTCCCCCATGTTAAGTATCCTCACAGCTTCTTGTCAAACTGTCTTAAATGGGCTATCTTGATTATCACTACAAAAGTTTTTTTTTTCTCCTGCTGACAACAGTTCATCTTAATTAATTAGCCTCTGAGAGTTGGTTGGGCAACTCCCACCTTTTCATGTTCTCTGTATGTATATATATCTCCTCACTATATGTTCCATTCTATGCATCCGATGAAGTGGGCTGTAGCCCACGAAAGCTTATGCTCAAATAAATGTGTTAGTCTCTAAGGTGCCACAAGTACTCCTGTTCTTTTAGTGTGACATCAGGCTCCCGAATAATGTCACATTGCAACAAGATAATTGCCATCAGCAAGTAAAAAAATTCCAATTGTAAATACAATTTTTGTTTGTTTGTGCTGTAGTGTTTGTAGTGTTTTCATAGTGAAGAGTGATTCCTATCTTTGGCACTTTCAGTAAGCTGGGCTGAGCAAACTGGGCAGTCAGCTTAATTTCTGAATGTTTAGGTCCTGCTTTCTGTTATGAACTCTGTGCAGACAGACCCGTGAGCCCACACGGAGCTAGCCTTGCTGAAGTCAAAAGGAACTCCACACACGCACAGGCCCATGCCACTGGGGCCTTTATCTTTTCTGACAAAACTGCTTGTTTTTTTATCTCTCCAAACACCTGAAGTGGTGAAACTCACAAGACAGGCATTTATTTTAGAAACTGGGATAACTCACTTTGGTTTTTGCCAAAAGACACTATAGGAACCAAGCTTTATCACCAGGGCCGGCTCCAGGCACCAGCTTAACAAGCAGGTGCTTGGGGCGGCCAAGGGAGAGGGGCGGCACCTGCGGCAATTCGGGGGCGGCAGGTCCCTCACTCCCTCTAGGAGCGAAGGACCTGCTGCTGAACTGCCGCCGCCAATCGCGGCTTTTTTTTTTTTTTTTTGCGTTTGGGGCAGCAGAAATGCTGGAGCCAGCCCTGTTTATCACCCAAATTTTGTTGTGTTTTATAATTTGTTCAAAGGATACTTAAGAACTACATAGGCCAGATTCTCACCTCTGCTATGTGCGGATGGTATAAAATAGCCATGACGTTGGCTTAATCTGACTCTTGACAATTCCTTCTGGCTAGAGGAATCATCCAGTAGCACTGAGCCACCATAGTGGTTCCTACCTACCCCTTGTACCAAGAGCTAGAAGAAGGCTAGCGTCTGAGGGAAAGAGGGCATAACTAGAATGTCCCAGTGCTCTGCTGAACCCTAGTTAGCCCCTTGAGATCCACAGGCAGCTTGTGTAGGTTAAAGTACTCCTCAGGCTGCTTTAATTGTGCCAGGAATACAGATCAGCGTAGATCAGTGACCAGAATAGAACCCAGGACTGCAAAGGAAGCTTAAAGTCACCTTGGTGCCCAGTGACAAGCACAGTTTGACCAGACCAGAGAAACTAACCTTATATTTTACTCTCCATTGCAGAAACATTTGACATTAATTTTTTTATATAGTGTCTTCATTAGAGTGACCATCTGTCCTTGAAAACTGGGAATGATAGTTTGCGGCCTGTCCCAGCATCCTGGTACATTTCACAAAATAGTGTTGTGTCCCAGCAGGCTATCGATTTTAGGATTTAGTGTTGGGGTCCACCACCTTAGGTGGTTTGTCCACCTAAAGGAGCAGTCAGCCTGCTGAGTCAGCAAAAGGGACAATAGGCTGAATGTGTCTGTGCTTCACAGGCCACCAGCTGACATCATGCCCACCCTCTGACAAACTCAGGTTAACTCCTCTAATTCTTGAGTCCTCTGCCCCCCCACCCCAGGGGCAGCAGGGACATGGTGCCGGCTGCTTCCAGCATCAGCGCGGGGCCCGCGGCGCCATGGGGGTGGCAATCCCGTGGGCCGGATCCAAAGCCCTGATGGGCCAGATTCAGCACCCCAAACCCCTCCTTCACCCTGCACCCCAACTCCCTGCCACACCCATCCCACACCCCAACCCCCTGGCGCACCCCTCCTGCACCCCAACGCCCTGCCCTGAGCCCCCTCATGCTCCCCGCAACCCTCCTGCGCCACAACCCCCTGCCCTGAGCCCCTTCCTGCACACTGCACCCACTCCCCCACCCCGCACTCCCTCCCGCACCCCAACCCTCTGCCCCAGCCCTACATTCATGGCCCTGCATGCAATTTCCCCACCCAGATGTGGCCCTCAGGCCAAAAGTTTGCCCACCCCTGGACAAGAGCATACTCAGGGTGGCTAGCCCAGCGTTTCTCAAATGCGGTCACCGTGGCCACATGCAGCCACCAGGGGCTTTTCTTGCAGCCACAGCCTCCTGGGCTGTGATTGGGGGGAGGAGCAAAGCAGCGGCCCCTCCCCCTCCCTGGTGCTCCTGGATGCACCACCTTGGTGAGGCTCAAGCTTTGGACTTCAGCCCTGGTGGCGTGGCAGAAGGCTCTGGCCTCAGAGCTTCAGGCTCCAGCCCCAGGCCCCAGCTGTGTGGTGGTGGGTCCCAGGCTCTGGCCGCAGGGCTTCAGGCTGTCCTCCAGCCACAGGGCTTCAGGCTTCAGCCCCCCACTGCCTCCCCCAGCCACCCACCCACCCCCATCACCCATAGGCCCCACTGCCTCCCATCCAGAGCTTAATTTGTCCCCAGACTTGCCAGGGCTGAGTAATTCTGCTGTGAAAAATGACACTTGCATGTTTGTTAATATCACTTTTCACAACAGACTTACTAACTAGCAAATAATAAAGTACGATTTGAACGTGTATATGTGCATATTTATTTGTTTTTCCTAAAGCTAATTAAATATTTTAGAAAAAGTGTGAGAGCAGCCACCAGCAAGAGTTGGTGGCCGCACTCTGAGGCCACCAAATAATTTGTCTTGAGAGCCCCTGGGCTAGCCTGTTCCACCATTGCAGCTAGACTTCTGTTTTTAGCATGCTCGCTCGGGCAGAGCTAGTGAGGGCATATGTACCCAAGCTAGAAATTACACCTTCCAGCTCCAGTGCACATACATCCACAGAGCCATATCCACTAGAAATGGGTCTTTGCTTCCACCACTGCATCTGCAAAATTTTATATTTTGTTTTGGTGGCTGACAAGCTTGGTGAATCCACGCTGTCCTTGCTCTGTAGCTAATTCAAGTGCCTTCCATTGCCAGAAAAATACCTCTTATTTTGGGGATGAAATTGCTCAGATTCAATAAGAACTGTTGGCTTCTGAGGGAGCAGAGTATGTACTGGAGCAGACAAATGCCAAATCCTCTTTGCCTGAGGCCATGTCTACACTATAAACTTTGGTCAGTGCAAGTTATGTCAGCGTACAGCCGCCAAAGGTTGTTAATTGCTTGTGCGCATGCATAGTTGCTTACATTGGTGTAGTGTGCAGAGCTGTAACAAGGAAATTTTGCGCCCGAGGCAAGGACCAGCTCCAGGCTCTTCGGTGGCAATTCAGCTGCGGGTCCCGCCATCCCTCTCAGAGGGGAGGACCTGCCACCGAATTGCCGCCGCCGCTTCATTTATTCTTCGGCGGAAATTTGGCGGCGGGGCCCTCATTCCCTCTCAGAGGGAAGGGCCCACCGCCGAATTGCCTCCGAAGAATGAATGAAGCGGCGACAGCAATTCAGCGGCAGGTCCTCCCCTCCAAGAGGGACTGCGGGACCCGCCGCCAAATTGCCGCCGAAGAAGCGGTGGCAGTAGAGCTGCCACCGAAGCACCACCGATCGCGGCTTTTTTTTTTTTGCTTTTTTTTTTCTCCGTCCCGCTTGGGCGGTAGAGCTGTGCCCCTCTGCTTTGTGCACCCAAGGCAAGTGCCTCACTTGCCCCGCCCTTGTTACGGCACCGGTAGTGTGTACCCACAGAGTGCTTGCATCAATGCAAAGTGCAGTGCACAACAGGTAGGTATCCCAGTATGCCCCTGTCCGCCATGCCTTTTGGGAACTTTTTGAAATGTATTGGGGGATAGAAATGTCTCACCCAGGGATCTCCGAGACCTAGAGGTCAAATTCCCAGCATGCAATTTTCTCCATCCCCTAATGCCATCTATGTTCCATAATTTGTGCGCCTTTTAAAAAAATCCCACAAACCTGTGTGGCACTAATTGGTGTCTGCCATCTTTGATGGAAGCATGGAGCCTGCAGACTCTACACAATTCTCATAAATGTGCAAATACAGGACACATGATTTACCGACCTGCAGGAAGGACCACAACAACTAGGACCATGAGGATTTCTTCAAGGACAGCTTGCTAAGGGACATAACAAAAAACAATTCAAGTTTGCTGGTGGCATTCGCAGAGTAGCTGCAGATGATAGAGTGCCACTTCTGGGCCTGCAAAATGAGCACTCACTGGTGTAATGCACTGACTGACTTATAATGCAGGTTTGTAACGCAGCCACAAGTAGTGGCTGTAGAACTTTCAGATGTGAAAGGCCACATTCCTGAAACTGTGTGCTGGGCTTGTGTAACCCACACACCTCCTGGGTATGGTGCTCTGTCCCATCTAATGGCACGGAGACCACTTAGAGAGAGATTAATGAGTCTGCTCTACAGCCTTAGCTAAGGGCCATATGGCTTTTAGCTCATGCAGTAGAGGCTCATGCATTTTACTCCAGAGATCCCAGGTTTGATAGCTGCATGCTGGGACATTCTCTCCCAAGCAGCAGATGACCATTGGCAATATTGAAATGCCAGTATTGATTCTGGGGAACCTAGCCAACCCATGGCTCATCTGGCTCATGAAGCCGTAGGCTGGCCATCCGGACAGCACCAAGGAAAAATTCATCAGAATGACTATTGAATGTACTTTTGGTAGATTGAAGGCATGCTGGCAGTGTTCAGAGAACTCCAAATGATTATCACTGCCTGTTGTGTCCTGCATATGTGAGAAACAAAGGGAGAAAAGCTGCTGCTAAGCGGGAGTGGTTGTCTGCTGACTTTGAACAGCCAGATAAGAAGGCCATTACAAGACACTAATATGGAGCTGTGCAGCTGAGGCAGGCTTTGAAAGAAAACTTTAATGGTCAGTCACAGTAGTGTTGTGCACTGGGGTGTTCTCTGGGTGCTGCTAAGAATTGTGTAGTGCTTGCTGTGTGTACAATTGGATGTTTTTTGAAGCTATGGATTATGTGGTGCTTGCTGTACACTTACAAGTACTCTTTGCTTTGACTACCACTATGCATTTTGCAATGTGTTGTGTACTATTAGAGATAATTTTATTCTCCAAAAATAGAAATTTGAGTGAGAAAAACAACGTGATATAAATTTTTAACATAAATGTACAGAGCGGAACTTTAAAATTGGAAAGGCAGCAAACATCTCTGTCTATTTCAGTGCACAAATGTAGTCCATGGTGGCTCCACATACACCAACTATGGTTCTCACCGATCAGTCTATGTGAAGTTGCTGTTTTCCTTGCTCTTCCCTGACATGGAATGGTAAGGGTAATTATGTACCCCATGATGCCATGTGGTATATTGAGGGGGTGTAGTGAGTTGCTATCATGCAGTTCTCCAAAGACTGTAAATGGTGTGGAACCTGTAATTGTTGACCTGTAGGTCAACCAGGGTCTGCAGCAGTTGGGTTTGCTGCCTGAGAAGACCCATGGTACATTTCCATCTCCTTGTCCTGCTGGGACTCCTGGGCCTTTCTCCTGTCCTATCTTTATGTTCTATGATGTTTGTCATCTTGACCCTTTAAGCCCTTTAGTCATGGTCCGATGCAGGTTGCATCTTGGGTTGCAGGAGCTCTCTGAACATGTCCTCCCTAGTCCTCTTTGTTCTCCTCTGGGTCAGGTGTTCTGCAGGTGTGAAGGGGGTGCCCTTCAAGGCTGCCATGCTGGAAACTGCTAATAAAAAATAGACAGATGCACCACTGGATTGACAGTCAGAACAGAAAGGGAAATACAAGTTTCAGAACTCCCTTCCTTTATTTCCATTTCCATTTTTAATAAATGCTTATTGACATTTCAGCTTTGCAGCACTTCAGCACAGCACTGCATTCCAGCCCCAGACATGGTGAGTATGGCCCACTGGGGTAGGGGGAAAGTATTTTCTGTTGCATGAAGTAACATAATTTCAGTCCCTATGAGTATAAGGCACTATTTGCCATAGCCAGTGGTGATTTTAACCAATATCTCACTCCTGAGGTAACAAAGGCACAGAGTGCAGCTGCTAATGGCATCCTGAAGCTGCCCAGGTATGCATAGATGCTGGAATTAGGGATGCTGCTGCATCCCCTGGCTTGAAGTGGTTTCCATTAGACACACGGTTTACAGCTTGGTTCAATAGATCTCAGCACCCCCATGTAGAGAGGTTAGGCCGGGGCTCGTCCCTCTCTAGGGCTGCGGGGAACCACACCACCTCTCTACTTCCTTCTAGTTGTTGACGGGGAATTAGCCTGGCCGTGGGAGTCTTTCGCCGCAGCAGCAGTAGAGGCAAACACAGACAGGTATTCATGCCCGGCCCGTGGTCAGCAGGCAATAGTGAGTCAAGGGCTCAGGTCCTCAGGCAGGAGCTGAGCAACGGTTTATACAACTAGCAGGCCAAGGCCCTGGGTCCGGGCGGGGCAACAGAGAGTCAAGGGCTCAGGCCCTCAGGCAGGGGCTGAACAAAGGCAGGTAAACAACAAGCCCTGGCTCTTGGCTCAGAGGGGCCTGGGGGAGACTGCCACCCACAAAGGCAGGGTGGGCTCAGGCCCATCCACTCCACTGTGTCCCAGCCTGGGGCCCTAGCAGTGGCAGAAGGCTTGCTGCTGAGTCAGTGGGGATCTTGGCCGCAACACACTGACTTCAGCTATGGCAGTGCTGCAGCCAGACTAGGGTCAGCTGCCCCCAGGCTTCTTCCGAACTCCCCCTCTGGAGGTATCTGGGTCCGGACAGTGTCCTCCGGGGGGTCATGCACCATGGGGTCCTCTGGGTAACTGGCAAGGGGCAGACTGGGCAGCTTCTCCGGGCTCTGGTAGGCATCGGCAGGTCAGACCAGGCCAGTCCTTGGGTCCGCTGTAGGTTGCTGGGGTCTCGCAACCGGGATCTAGGCCGGAGGTGTCTGGCCTCTCCAGCGGCTGCTTCTCGAGTGAGCTCTGGAGTTGGGCTTTTATACTTCCTGCCCTGTGCCTTGACCTGTGGGAGGGTGGGCGCAGAACTCGCTGGCTCCACCCACTCTGGTGTTGGGAGGGGCTCGTCCCTCTCCAAGGTGGTGGGGAACCACACCGCCTCGCTACACCCCACTATAAAAATTGTTCTAGCACCCCTGCAGGCCTATATGCCACTAGTCTGTTTGCCAGTGGTGACAGCTGAACTCATTGCAGAGTGGTGTGGGAAAGTATCCTACTGTGGAGTACTCAGTAAGAAATAAGGTAGCCATCCCTAGAAACCTTTGGGAGAGGACTGCAGAGTATCTCCGTGAAAGTTTCCTCAAGATCTCTCAGGAGGATAAAAGGGACATCCCTATGAACATAAACAAGCTGTTCTGCATTCCTCCCCCCATCCCCAACCTAAGCCAACAACGGAATGAAAAGCAGATGCCAACTCTGCTTCCATTGTTTTACTTCTACAAGAAGAAGTAGAGATACAATAAAAGTCAATATGTGTGTCTTGTTATCTTGGGGGATTGGCCAAAGCACCATCTTTAAATTTAAACACTAAGGAAATGTGCATGTACACACTTACCTAAGTTCCTTTCCCCTTCATCAGGCACATCTGTGACTATCTGATAAGACTGTGGTGGAGTCTCAAACAGGTCCTGGCTCTCAACATGACTGGAGACACCCCCCACCCTCTTCACAGTAGCACTCTGTCTCAGGTTCCTTTGAGGTATCCATGGTAGTCTGCAGGATGCTGGTGGGTTCTCCACCAAGTATGGCATACAGCTCATTGTAAGAGTGGCAGGTCTGCAGGGCACCACCAGGTCTATTGTTGGCCTCCCTGGCCTTGTGCTATCCTGACAAAGTCCCTTTGCTTTCATGATCCCTGTCATACCCTTTTGCCTGCATCCTCTGTGCAATCTGTTTGTAGATGTCCATGTTTCTACAGCTGGTCCATAGCTGTTCTTGCACAGTCTCTTTATCCCACAAGCTCAGGATATCCAATACCTTCTGTCTATTCCAGGCAGAAACATGTCTAGTGCATGGAGCCAGCATGGTCTATGAGCTATTAGGTGTGCTTATGAAGGTGGGCAATCAGGAAAAGGCATTTCAAAAGATGTGGAGGACTTTAAGGGTTGTGTGTGGCTTCTCTGTGACCACTGGGCAGTAGAGGTCACAATTGTGACCAAAACAGTCACTGTCAAAGGGAATGGGGCATTGTGGAACAGTTGCTAGAGGAGTGCTGGGGCCAACACAGGTCACAGTGTCTACACACGCACTGTATCAACCTCAGTAAGTCGACCACAGCTCCATGCCATTCATGGAGGTGGTTTTATTGAGGTGCTGTAATGGGGAACTTATGTAGGCCAGAGGCAAATTTGAGTGTAGGCATGCACAAATAGGTTAACACAAGGTGACTGACATCAACCCAACTTTGTAGTGTAGACCAGGCCTGAGTTTCAGCCAGCATTGCTCTGTGAGGAGTTGGAGGTACTAGGATCACTTTAGCTATCAGCTTATGCTCGAGACCCAGGTCCTTCCCAGCTGGTGAGGACTTGTGGGGAAGAACTGGGTCCATTGCTGGCAGAGATTGTCAATGCCTCTTTGAGGAAGGTGTGCTTCACTTACAGAAGCATGTCTGTCAGCATCACCTAATGGATTCATGAGCACAAGACAATCTTGCCAACTATTGCTGAGTATGAAGTCTTGCATTTTGGTCAAGATTACTGAAAAGGGTATCAGTTTATTGTGGCCTCAGAACTCCCTTGTCATTCTTGTTGCTGACCTAGGTGTAGCACAGACACAGCTCTGGCAGTACTGGTGGATAGTCTCCTCCTGGCAATGGACTAAGATCAGGTATCCATGCTGATATTGTTAGATCTCAGCTGCCTTTGACACCTTTTACAACAAACTGTTGAGTCATTTGCAAGCCACAGCCGGAATGGCTGGGACTGCTTTTGGATGGCTCTGGTCTCACCTCGCTGAACTCTCAGAGGGGAGAATGGTGAAATTGTCCTCCCCAGGGTGCTCTCCTGTGGAGCTCAGCACAACACAGTCCATCTTATCACCCCATTTAATGTGTACATGAGGCCACTGGTAGGGTAAATGAGGATGCACAGGTTGCAGTGTCTTCAGTATGCTAATGAAATGCAATGTTACATCTCCTTCTACACGGATCTGGCTGGATCATTCAATTGCCTTACTGTGTCTGAGGGAGATCGGGGCATGGGTGAGAGCAAGCTGGCTGCAGGGCCGGCTCTGGCTTTTTTGCCGCCCCAGGCAAAAAAGCCTCCGGCCACCCCCCCCCCGCCGGAGGGGAGGGCGGCCGGAGCCCTGGGAGGAGGGCGGCGAGCCCCGGCGAGGGCTCGGCTCTCCCCCCGGTGGCCAGAGCGCAGGGCGGCGAGCCCCGGCAGCCGGGGGGAGGGCAGCCAGAGCGCCGGGGGGAGGGCGGCGAGCCCGGCTGTGGCCCCGCTCTCCCCGGCGGCCGGAGCGCCGCGCCGCCCCCCTCCAGGTGCCGCCCCAAGCACCAGCTTGGTTGCCTGGTGCCTGGAGCCGGCCCTGGCTGGCTGAGACTTGGTTCAGATAAGAGTGAGGTGATGTTGGCTGAAAGAAGTAACCAGAAGAGAGAGGGATCCTGTTTTTGGATAACTGGGTTTGTAATCTAGGAGTCTGATTAGACTCCTAGCTGTTGCCACAAAAAATAGGCCAACTTGGCTGTAGCCTCTTTTTCCATTTATGGGTGGCTAGGAGGTTGCACTTCTTTCTTTTGGCTATCCTGTTCTTCTGTCATCCATGTCTTTAATATGATTAGACTACTGCCATGTGCTCTATATCAGTGGTTTTCAATCTGTGGTCTGCAGACCCCTGGGTCTAAGGGGTGTCTGTGAAAGGTGACTATGAAAATAAAGTTTCAGATCCCAGAAAAGGCATTCCATTTTTTTGATCAATCAAAAGTATGTGAATACCCCCATCTACGGGTCAAAACCTAGAACTGTTGTTGTTACCATAGAAGCCCACAGTTTAGCGCCCTTTCTCACACTGCGTCAAATGCCCTACTGAGCACAGGGGTGCTGGAACAATTTGTATAGTGGGGGTGCTGAGAGCCACTGAACCAAACTGTAAACCCTGTATATAATGGAAACCACTTCAAGCCAGGAGGTACAGCAGCACCCCCAGCCAGGGGCAGCTCTATGTATTTTGCCGCCCCAAGCACGGCAGTGAGGCAGCCTTTGGCAGCACGCCTGCGGGAGGTCTGCCGGTCCCGCCCCTTCGGTGTACCTGCCACCAAATTGCCGCCAAAGCTGCAGGACCGGCGGGCCTCCCGCAGGCATGCCACGAAGGCAGCCTGACTGCTGCCCTCACGGCGACCGGCAGGCTGCCCCCCGCGGCTTGCCGCCCCAGGCACGCGCTTGGTGCACTGGTGCCTGGAGCCGCCCCTGCCCCCAGCACCCCTAGTTCCAGCACCTGTGTGTGCCACATTTATACTTGAATTCTGTTCAGTCAGTTTTCAGTCTAAGACTTCTATGGTAGGGGTCTGCAGACCACAGGTTGAATTTCCAAAGTTGCTTGTGATCTATAAAGTCTTAAATGGCTTAGGACCACAGGCAGTGTGTAATGGAAGCCAGGGGAGGCTAAGCCTCACCAAACTTCACACCGCCAGGGGGGGAGAGGGGGAGCAGTGGTGGATTTGGGGCTCCCTGAAAAATGTTGCCCTCCCCTCCCCCCACCACAGCTCCAGGGCTGGAGGAGCTCTCGCTCCCTGCCGCGGCTCCAGAGCCTTGGTGGGGGCACAGAACTTTTCCAGTCTGGGGGAGGCGGGGAAGAGTGTGGGGGAAGAGTCAGAGTAAAGGCAGAATGGGGGCGGGGACATGGGTAGTACAGGACTGGGCCACAGGGGACGGGACAGAATGGGGGAGGGGCTCTGGGCTCGGCATTCCAGCCAGGGCAGAGAGTTCCGCCGTGGTACCAGCTGAGGCTGAGAGCTCGATCCCAGCTGAGACCAAGCTCTCAGCCTCCCACCATGGCCCCAACCAAGTTCTTAGTCCCCTACCCCTGCCAGGGCCATGGGGGGAGGAGGAGCCAAGCCAGGGCTACGGGGGAAAGGAGAGCAGTGTGGGGGCGTGGCCTCGGCCAGAAGAGGTGGGCAGGGGCTAGCCTCCCCAAAGGGAAGCTTCACCCACCACCCATGCTTAGGAGCTACCTAGCTAAGATACCATCTCTCACATTATGACATACTACTGCAGCTGGAGTCTGCAGAGATGCCTGAACTGAAGCCCCGTTGACATGGGGATGTGTGTGACTGATAAGGGCATTCTTCTAGGGCCCTGGGCCTTTGGAACTCTCCTCCTTCCCAGGCATGTAATAGCCCAAGTTCCTTAGGCCTTGCATCATGCCCTGAAGGCTATCTTTTCTTCCTTGCCCCTAAGGAGATGAGTATTGGATAGAGCAGGTAGTAATTGTTTGGGACTTGGGGGATTGTGTGTGAGGTTGATTAATTTTTGTTATATTTATGTTGTCACTGTTTTATTTGACAGGGGAATTGACACATCTGCTTATTTAGTGTATTTTTAAAAGGACATCAAGGGTGGCCAGAGAAGTGGATGGACACTCACTATATAGTTTGTAAACATCCTAAAAATAAATAAGATGGCAGAGAAGGAACTTGGCAAAGGAGGGGGGAGAGGGAGTGATGGCTGCCAACTAGTAAAATCCTTTCAGATACACTACCCCACCCAGACCCCTTTTCATCTCATGTAGGCCCACATACCGGCTTGGAGCCCCAAGTTTGCCCCCCTCACTCCCCAACATTTATCATCTTTTTTTCTTCCTCTCTCCCCTAGAATTTTGAACCAGCTAGCCAGTTCTCAGCTATAATTGCAAAGTCAAGGGCATCATCTATGACAGTCATGGACAGTAGAAACATTACTAATGAAGTAAAGGGTAAAAATCCTGTTCTGTCAGCCATGTGCCCTACATTCCAAAGATGAAAACAGGAGGAGATAAATAATTGTTTAACTACAGTCTATCGAACTGGGTCCTAATGTACTCTTGTTTACTGCTGCAACAGCAGCTGGAGAATCCAGTCCCCAATAAATGATCTTAAAATAAAGCCTTTATAAATACCCATGGTTTAGTGGAACATTTTAAAAAGTGATTTAATAAAAAAGTGGCAGTTGTTTATAAATATACAAATATTACTAATGTCACACAAAAGGCGCTACAGATACACTTTGGTAAGTAGGCTTTATATTTTCCCCAAATAGACCCCTCTGCCCCAAAAGGAATTACATAGAGCATCTTACAAAAACTGTTTCTTCCTATTGTTTGAATGATTAAAAACTTCCTCCAGTAAGCTCCCATGACCCTTTATAACTCCTCCCCTATCAGCGTGGAAACTGGGCCTCTGACAGGTGAATCCTTTTCCTCCAGCTTCACCTCAGGCAAGAGCAAAATGATCAGCTGTAGCTATGCTACTTTAGTAGTTGGGATAGAGCATCCCTTCAAAGGAAAGCTTAATTAAACTGGGAACTAGTCAAGAAAAACTCTTAGGCCTGGTCTACACACAAACTTGCA
>NW_020664435.1:13864712-13909854 GCF_002925995.2 Terrapene triunguis | reverse complement strand
GGGAGGGGGGTAAGTACCCGTGAAAGACAAAAGTTTTGTCGACAACTTCGCAGTGTAGACAAGCCCTTTATCAGTTTCCTAAAAGTGATTTAATTATTTCAGTGCAAGTCTTTGTGTGGACACTT
Source organism: Terrapene triunguis (assembly GCF_002925995.2). NCBI lineage: Eukaryota > Metazoa > Chordata > Testudines > Emydidae > Terrapene > Terrapene triunguis. Next base: position 13,909,729 of record NW_020664435.1, on the reverse strand, counting down.
GTTGGAATAAAGTGGCTAAAGTCTGTTTAGGTCAAGGTTTAAACTGATATCAAAGTTTTTACATAGGAATTTATACTATCTTAACTAAATATGTTTTTTAACCTATTAAGTTCAACTGGTGCAATTTTGCATAGTAGTTTAATGTGTTTAACATTGAATATGGACAAGGCCTTAATGAAGACATCCAGGCAAGAAGCAAAAGCCACTTTTTAGTGGAAGTCTTCTCCCCCTAAAATGACAGGTTTCAGAGTAGCAGCCGTGTTAGTCTGTATCCGCAAAAAGAACAGGAGTACTTGTGGCACCTTAGACACTAACAAATTTATTTGAGCATAAGCTTTTGTAGGCTACAGCCTAGGATGCTGTAGGCTGTAGCCCACGAAAGCTTATGCTCAAATAAAATTGTTAGTCTCTAAGGTGCCACAAGTACTCCTGTTCTTTTCCCCCCTAAAATGTATCTAGGAAAATAGGAGTGTCTCCACTAACAATTTTCAAAAGGGGACAGAAAAAGCTAAACAAACAACAATTGTAACCAGGCAGAACTCATAGTCTTGCCTACAGAAAGTGTTTTCAATACTATCTCTAGCCCCCTGCTACAGCCACCTGGGGTGAAATTCTGATCCCACTGAAGTCAAATTGAGTTTTGCATGACTGGTTACACAAGACTGAAAAAGAATAAAGATGCCTCTCAGAACAGATCCTCCACTGGTCTCTCACCTTTTTCTAAGAGCAATAATTGTTAGAATCCTCTCATTTGCTGCCACTAGGGTCAAGTTGAAAAGTAATACTAGGAGAGCCCACACAAATAAAACACTCTCCCATAATTAGGGCTTCTGATTTTCAGTATTAAAATGATAAATACCATTAAAACACCCCCCCCCCCCCACACACACACACTCTGAAATTGGTGACTATCCCATAAACAGTAAAACACTGGAAATGGTTAATTGTATCTAAGGGCTTGCCTACACTGCACAGTAATGCAGACTACAAGGGTGTGATTTCTAAAGTGCACTAATGTGTTGTACACTAACTGGTCTGTGTACACTCTACTGCTGAGCCCTAAAGGTTCCCTAATGCATTTCAATGTAGTCCTGTTTGAAACAGTACTATGTTAAAGCAGACTAGAAAACATTACAAAGGTTACTCATTACATACTGTACTCAGACTACTGTAATGAGTAATGTATAATATATATTAATCTTTACAGTATATACAAAGAGAAAGCTCTGAAAACCCTGATTTTTGGAACATCTACATAAAACTCAATTGTTAAAAATAACTCTCCAAAATAAAATTAATAAACCCCCAAAACCAGAAGTCCTACTCATAATCCAGACATTCCACCTATCTGTCCCATGTATCTTAACTGCCAACCCTAATGTATTTGGGCTCTGTCTACGCCCAAATTTTCACTCATTTAGCTAAACCATTACAAACTCCTATGTGGTTACATATTTTGGTTGAAGAACGGCTTATTCTGGTTTAGTTTAAACCTGTTCCTAGTTTACTTTACCTATACTGAAATAAGCCTAGTTTAACCCAAAATAACATCATCCACACAGCCTTTTGCACCAGTTCAATTAAATCAGTTTAAAAATCACACCTTAAGGTCCAGACAACACCTCTTGAAAGTATGTCAGCTATAAAAATGAAAACGCCTTTGTGCAGACATCACTTTTCTCTAAAAGCAAAGTCAGTAGTCATCCTATCCTGAAGGAGGGGGTGCTTCACTGGGGCTTTCCTCCCTGTCCCACAGATGGGAGCGTCTGCTAGGCCACATTGCTGAGCAGTATCCTGGCAGGTGATTTTTTGTACTATTGTGACAGGTTCCCTGGGGTACCACCTGGAACTGGGGTACCGCTGTGCCTCCATAACTCTCCAGTCTGGACTGTCTCTCACAATGCTTTGCTAGTGACAAGCAGCAAACCCCTCGAGGAGCTGTTATCACTCAGTACAACAGCAGGTGGAGCCCCACGCCCAGCTAGATTGTATGAAGACACCCAAAGCCTCTCATGAATCACACAGGAAAAGGCACCAGCCAATTCTCCCCAGCTCCGCAACCTTGCACCCCTGACCTATACCGTCCTGCCCTGGTCAGAAACCTGACCAGTATAAGTTCATAACCCAGTCCACCCCTCCCTCAATGTGGGGAGGACACATACAAGCCTTTGTAACTGAGCTGAGAATTTCCTAGCACTTCAAGCAAAATGCAATGTTTTAGGTAAAATATAAAACGTTTATCAACTACAGAAAGATAGATTTTAAGTGATTATAAGTGGCAGGCATAAAAGGACAGAGATGGTTACCAAAGAAAATGGAAAAAAAAAAAAAAGAACAATCTAAATCTTAAACCTTATTACATTAGGCAGCATTAAAATCAAGCAGTGTTCTCACCCCACTGGATGTTACAGTCCTTAATGTACAGACTTTCTCCTGAAGTCTGGACCAGTCTCCTCAGATGATCTTTGTCTTCTCGGCATTCTGGTTGTTTCCAGCGTAGGTGGGGGAGGAGAAAGGCCAAGACATGCTGCAACTGTTCCTTATTTTATACCATTGGCCCATATGCCTGGCAGACACTAGCCCAGGCATGTCCTGGTGGGCTTTGCTGAGTCACAGTGATTGAGAATTTCCCATTGTGTGGTGCTTGCATAGTTAAGTCATACAGTTGATTAATGGGTGGTCAACATGCACTTCGGCAGGGATCCTCTGTTTGACACTAGCAAATTTCAGTAACAATCATACAGCACAATCTCGTAACTGTATACACACTAATGATATGTATATTTGGACAGAACAACGGGTTTCAGCAGATCATGACCTTTCATACGATACCTTACATGGCAGGCTTTGTATGAAATATCACAACCACATATGAATGATTAATATGGGGGTTCCAGGGTATCATTCAGAGTGTCACAATTAAATGAACAGTGACTGTGTTGGAGGTACAGAGCGAGGGAAGAGGGAAATAATGCTAATTTCCCATTGACAATGGCATTTTTTAAAGATATTTTGAAAGCCTGGGCTCTGTGTTTACTTAGACTGTAAGCTTCTTGGGCAGGGACTATCTTTTTGTTCTATGATTTTAGAACACATAACACAATGAGGCCGTGGTCCATGATTAGGGCTCCTGGGTGCTACAAAACAATCAAACATCTTTGTATTGACAAATTATGACACAATTACTGTGGGTTTAAGTTTATGTCCAAATTTATCTGTGCCTGAAGTTTACAATACACAGACATCTAAGAGTCCAGTTAGAATTACAGTTACTTGGATGCCTGTCTAAGTAGCCTAAGTTTCAGCTGAAAATAAGTGAAGGTACAACATTGCAGGCACAACAATGGAGGTCTAAATTAGTTATGATATTTCCTACTAGATTATAACTGTTTTAGTGGACAAAATATTGACCTAGACTGTTAGGCAGTTCCATCCCATTCTCTTTAACAAAATTAAAGTCACAGAAGTTGAAGAAAATTTAGTCTCCAGAGAAACTGAACCAAGGAAGAGTATAAATAAAGAACTGCATAGAAACTAGTATGTAACTTGTAACCCTACTTAAAAAAACTAATTATATTATTGGCAGCAATAAATCAATTGGACAGATAAGTGTCCATTATTTTATTCTCGCGGCAATGTCCACCACAATGTTCCTTTTCCCACTTTATATTTCCCCCTGAAATGTCCCATGTATAAGTGGTCATCCTTCAGCTCAGGAAGTCTAGTCTATGTAAAATCTGCTTGAAATGTCTGCCAGAACAGTACATTCAGCATGCTTTTTGCTCCTAGTTTTGAAAAGCATGGAAGCTTTATTCCCGTATGACCTAACAATGTGACTTTAAATGTTTTATAAATGCAGATTCTTCCCTTTAATTGAATGATAAATCCCCAAATCCCGCTTCACCTCCAGCATTTATAATAGTGTTAAATTAAAAACACTTTTTTATATTTATAAGGGGGAGTCATACTCACAGGCTTACTGTGAGAAAGGGGTCACCAATATAGAAGTTTGAGAACCACTGCCTTAGTCCAGTCCCTGAACTACATATGTTAAGAAATTCAGCTACAGAATTCACCCCTCCAAGCCCCTCTCATTGCTTCTCCTTCTCTCCCAGCTTTAGATGGAGGGTCAGAGGTCCTGGTGGTCTCCCTGCTGGACACTGCCACTTTGTGAGTGGCTATATACTGCTGCTGAAGAAAGTGCTATGGACTCCCCATGAAAAGTAGTTCCTTGTAAGGCAGGGGAGGGTGGCTGGCTTCTTCCTAATGATTCTGTCTTCATATAAGAACACTGAAGAGTGATGGAAAGAATGAGGAAGCCGGTCCTGAACAGCATCTCCTAATGGTTGAACATTCTGTTAAAGTTTGGACAAGCTGAATCTTTGCTTAAGGTTCATTTATCACTTCCCATAATACTCAAGTATGATGTACCTATTAAAATAATTTTTTAGTGAATTTAGTGTTGGTGAAAAGTGCCAGACAGGTAACCCTCAATGCTGAAGTCCTCTAGATCAGAACAGGTACCACATGGGCAGCAGCAGTGTGAGCTTACACATTGTTCTATGAATGTGCCTTAACCCTGATCTGGAGGGGCCATCTCTAGGGGTGTGAGAATAAGTCAATCTCCAGGTCCATTCATTCTTCAGCCTCTCAGCTGAAACTGCCAATAGGGGCCCAGCTGTTGTGGTGTTTTGAGATATGGACAATTGTCCACTAGCAACTGGGCTGAGACCCAACTCATTTCACATAGATCACATAGTAGTCATCAGATGGTAACCCAATATTTGATCATTATCTACCTCCACCATATTGGAACTAGTGACTAGAGTTGAAAGGTCACAGATCCCATCACCAATAACATGAGCTATCCATTCCCCTACTCAATTTCTTTACATTACATTGTGAACTCATTATGCAGTCAAATCATTTTACATTGGGCTCAGCTATACTAGCTAATGAAAATTCTAAAATATTATGTATCAAATTCTACTTAGTTACACCATTGTAAATTCACATAAGGAAATGGAGTTTCTAGATTTACAGCAGTATAAATGAGACAAAAATTTGGTCCCTTTATTTGTATGATGATTTTATTCTCATTTTCTAGATACATAAAATATACCACGTTTTACTTCTGGAGGGCATTTCCTCACTCACAGCAAGTGAGTCCTTTTCAAATAATTTGTTTTCCACTTCCAATACTTGCAAAGTTGCTGTAATAAAATTATGCCGTATTGGAAACATTTGCCATTAACTTCATGTACTCACCTGGGTAGTGAAGCGAACTGGTGTTAAAACACACAAAAAATGTGGCTTTTAGTCTCACTAAAAGTTTTTTTCTTACATTCTGTTTGGTCTTTTAGAACCTGATGCACTCCCACTGAAGTCAATGGAAAACCCCTTATTAACATGAAGAGGAATTGGACTGGATCCTTAACTAACTGAGACAGGCATATGCCGCTTTCTCTGCTTTTATGTTATAGATGTTTAAAATAGAGGACAAATGGCATTTTTATAAATTTTGAGGGAAATAGTTGTATGAGAATACAGAAATTCACATGTGGGAACAAAGGCTTTGAAATCAGGAACTTTCGACACCTTGGTCAAATGCATTTGCAATAAGCCATACGTAGCTTGTGGGAAATATGAGTGTGGGGCTGTTATGATGGGTCAAGTTACATAATAGACTCACATTCATTCCAAGGTGAACATTGACACATTACAGATTTGGCAGCAGAAGCAGCTGGTGGGGTTGAGTTAGGTAGATGCCTTGGAAATATTTGAGTAGGCAAGTACCTCTCTCTCTCTCTCTCTCTCTCTCTCTTTAGAATACAGTCTTAGACTATTCTCTTTTCTTACAATTCATAAAATCACTATGATTTGACAAAATTGATGGTCCCTTTTCTAAGAGAGCTCCAGGATTGCCCCACAGGCATGCTGCAGGTCAGGACTCAGGTCATTTAGCAGAACTGTGTTGAGAAATTTGCATAGTCACTGCCTATAGAATGTCTGAGCATTAAATACACCAACAAAATAAGAAGAAGACTGGTCCAGAGCCTTAACATGTTCAAGAAAACAAAAGCCCCTGATATGCACCCAGATTTTCTGTGTACTGTGCCAGAAAAGAGGATTAGCTGCTATCTGAACAGAAAAGACTTGGTGTTGGTATGTGTAGCATTCTGTGAGGTACTGTAGATATAGAGGTGAAATCCTGGCCCCACTGAAGTTAATGTGAGCTTTGCTCTTTACTGACTTCTAAAGGATTACTCATGTCTGCTGGGATTTCTGTCTGAAAAAGAGTTTGGCCATCATTCAGGACTTATGATTTTGATCCAGACAAGTTTAAATGTTTATATCAGAAAACTACCACCGCAACTAGAATTAATTGGCAGCCTACTTGGCTGTCTCTGCAGGGAGGTCAAGGACTCCAAGAAGAGTGTGAGTGAAACTAGCTCGGTTGCATATGCTGAGAGTACCTGTAGATAAGCAGAGAACTTCAGAGTCTCCATACCCCTCAATATGGCACCTTTCAACTATTCAAAAAGGCCAGAAATCTGTAAGGAAAAAAATATATGATTCCTTTCACGTTCTTAATTTCTAGTCTTCTGCATAAGGTCACACAGTTTCCTCAGACTAGGTTTCTCTTAATGGATAGGACACATTCCCTTTTTTTCCTGCACTTAATCATTTCATCCTCTATTATATAGTCTATCTGCCCTCTGATGGTCCTCTTTTTGATCTTTCCAGTTTTACTTTACATTTCTAGGGGACTTCTTGACTATTTTATATTTCCTATTTTCAGAATGCTAGATGAGCTCATGATTAAAGCATCACTTTCCTACATAGTTTTCTAGCCCGAGTGATTCTACAGTCCAATTTTAGTATTAGATGAGACTAGGAATTATTTGCAGTCATGAAAAGACAGAGTTATTATAGTATTCACTGAGGTGAACACTATGGCTAAGTTTAAAAGGTGCTTTCATTTTAAATGAAACTCCTTTTGTTATAACGATCTGAAAAATATTCCTTCATGAATGAAACTACATGTTTCAAATTCCAGGATGACTGTGATGCGGTTCAGGGTGCAATCCAGACGGTAAGGGGTTGTGTGTTGTGTCATCACTTGCCATGCAACCCTGGGTGCCTTACAATCACTGTTCCCTCTAATTTTTTCTATCCATGTGCAGAATAAATTTTTGTTATGTGCACCGAGGTATGTGCGGATGTGCGCCACCAGGAGAAACAAAACACCTAGATAAAATATATATTTTTAAAAAGTTACCATAGGGATAATTACTCCAGCCAGGACAGGTTAGGCATTTTAGAACTCACTACTCAAAGAATTAAATTTAAGTGTAAGAGAAATAAAAATTATGAAATGCATAGACCAGTACTGTGACGGGTTGGATCACAGAAACCCCCTTGGGAGCTGCCACCCGATGTGCCAAGACTACCCCTGCTTCTGTTTTCCCTGCCAGCTCAGGACTCCAGCACCCCGTCTTGCTGAATTAGACACTCCAGTCCACTTCAACACAGACCCAGGGTCTGAATTACTTGTCCCAAAGCTGCGAGTTTACCCAAAAACAGCTCATAGGAGTGTGCTTGTCTTTAGCACTCAGATGCCCAACTCCCAATGGGGTCTAAACCCAGATAAATCCGTTTTACCCTGCATAAAGCTTATGCAGGGCAAACTCATAAGTTGTTCGCCCTCTATAACACTGATAGAGAGATATGCACAGCTGTTTGCTCCCCCAGGTATTAATACATACTCTGAGTAAATTACTAAATAAAAAGTGATTTTATTAAATACAGACAGTAGGATTTAAGTGGTTCAAAGTAGTAACAGACAGAACAAAGTAAGCCACAAGAAAAATAAAATAAAATGCGCAAATCTATGCCTAATCAAACTAAATACAGATAATCTCACCCTCAGAGATGTTTCAGTAAGTTTTTCTCAGACTGGACACCTTCCAGGCCTGGGCACAATTCTTTCCCCTGGTACAGCTCTTGTTCCAGCTTATGTGTTAGCTAGGGGTTTCTCCATGATGGCTCCTCTCCAGTCTCTCCTGTTCCACCCCTTTATATATCTTTTGCATAAGGCGGGAATCCTTTGTCCCTCTGGGTTTCCACCCCCCCTCACTGGAAAAGCACCAGGTTAAAGATGGATTCCAGTTCAGGTGACATGATCACATGTCACTGCAAGACTTCATTACTCACTTGCCAGCACACACATATACAGGAAGACTCAAAGGTAAATACAGCCATCTGCAGACAATGGGAGTCATCAAGATTCCAAACCATCCTTAATGGCCCACACTCTACATAATTACAATAGGCCCTCAGAGTTACATTTTATATTTCTAGTTTTAGATACAAGAGTGGTACATTTATACAAATCAGATGATCATACTCAGTAGATTATGCACTTTGTAATGATACCTTACAAGAGACCTTTTGCACGAAACTATCCCAGTTACATTATATTCACTTATATTTTTATAAAATCATATAGACTGCACAACGTCACACCAGTCAAAACACTAAAATAATGCACTTTGAAAGAATAAAATTATAGAGAATATATCTGCATTGCAGGAAGTACCAAGAAGTACCAACAACAATAATACAAGTATGTGTTGGGAGGTGAGTGTGAAAGAGACAGTGTGTGACACCGAGGCGCTCTGTGTGTGTGTGTGTGTGTGCTGGCTGCTGGGGACATTTCCGAGAGATGCCATGCACTGTCTCTTTAAGACACTGAAAGCTCTCCTGCTCTGTCCTGAGCCCTGTTGTCTCCCCTTCCCTGCTCTGCAGAGTTGGGGTATGTGGGCAGGGGGAGGGGAGAGAGACAGAGACTATGTGAGCTGGCTGTTGGGGAAATCTCAGAAAACAGTGCACTGTCTTTTAAAGAAAGGCACTCTCACCGTTCACCGCAGCAGCTCTCCGAGTCCTGAGCCAGGCTGTGTCCCCTCTGCTCTGCAGAGATGGGGTACAGGGGCGGGGAGGAGGGGGACACTCTGACATCAGCACCCTCCTCTTCCCCCCCCTGCACAGCCAGCAGGAGGGTCCCAGGAGCAGGGCTGGCTTTAGGCCAATTCAACCAATTCCCCTGAATCGGGCCCCGTGCCTAAGAGGGCCCCGCGCCCAAGCCCCGGCACAGCATACCGGCAAGAGCCAGTGCGCCGTACCGGGGTGGCCCGGCTTCCCCAGGGGGCAATTTAAAGGGCCTGGGGCTCCCAGCATGGGCTGGAGCCCCAGGCCCTTTAAATTGCCACCAGAGCCCCACTGCTGGAGCCCTGGGGTAGGGCTGCGGGGCTCTGGGGGCTATTTAAAAAGTCCGGGGCTCCCGTTGCTTCTACCGCCCCACCCTTTAAATAGCCACTGGAGCCCCGCCGCGTCCCCAGGGCTCCCGCAGCTATTGAAAGGGCTGGGGCGGTGGAAGCAGGGGAGCCCCAGGCCCTTTAAATAGCCCCCAAAGCCCTGGGATAGTGGGGGCTCTGGGGGCTATTTAAAGGGCCAGGGCTCCAGCTGCCTCTGCTGCATCCCCTGCCCGCACCAGCCCTGCACCCCCTGCTCTGCCTGCAGCCAGCCCTGCACCCCCTGCCCACAGCCAGCCCCTGCCGCACCCCCTGCCCTGCCTCCAGCCAACCCCTGCCGCACCCCCCTGCGGCCCTGCCCGAAGCCAGCGAGCCCCACACACATCCCTGCCCGCACCAGCCCCACACCCTCTGCCCTGCCCACAGCCAGCCCCTGTCTCCAGCCAGCCCCGCACCCCCTGCCCGCAGCCAGCCCCTGCTACACCCACTGCCCTGCCTCCAGCCCCGCACCCCCTGCCTGCCCGCACTAGCCCCTGTCTCCAGCCAGCCCCGCACCCCCTGCCCTGCCTCCAGCCAGCCCCTGTCTGCAGCCAGCTCCACACCCCCTGCCCGCAGCCAGCCCGTCTCCAGCCAGCCCCGCACCCCCTGCCCTGCCCGCAGCCAGCCCCTGTCTCTAGCCAGCCCCGCACCCTCTGCCTGCAGCCAGCCCCGCACCCCCTGCCCTGCCTGCAGCCAACCCCTGCCGCACCCCCCATGCCTGAAGCCAGCCAGTCCCCCACTCCTCTGTCTCCAGCCTTGCCAACCCATGCCACACCCCCCCTGCGGCCCTGCCTGAAGCCAGCCAGCCCACCCCACACACCCCTGTCTCCAGCCAGCCCTGCACCCCTTGCCCTGCCTGCAGCCAGACCCTACCTCCAGATAGCCCCTGCCCTGCCTCCAGCCAGCCCCATGTCCACTGGTGCCCTGCAGTTCCCAGGGCAGTAACCCTGCACACCTGCTTCAATGAGGGGGGCAGGGAGCAGCTGGGACCCACACATGTGCACACTGGTGACCAGACAGATCGGGACAGGGGGTGGGGGGGTAATAGGAGCCTATATAAGAAAAAGACCCCCAAAATCAGGACTGTCCCTATAAAATCGGGACATCTGGTCACCCTAGCACACGCCCAGGGAGTGGAGGGGACCCACACATGTGAAACGGAGCTCATTAATAACCGATCAACAGCATATATGATGCAATGTACATAATATATAATTTTATTATTTATATAGTTGTGGAAAGTAAATAATACATGGAAGAAATGAAAGGCTTTTTTTTACATGTTTTTTTTGGGGCCCTGCCAAAAATGTTTGAATTGGGCACCGCACTTCCTAAAGCCGGCCCTGCCCAGGAGCGGAGCAGCTGCAGGATGGAGCAATATGGGGGGGGAGGGGCACCTGAACACATGCTGCCGGCTGTGCGCACTCTGCTAATCAGCTAGGCGGCATTTGAATCTCTCCTGGGTGGCCGCCCAAGCGTGCAGCTCACAGGGAACACAGCTTACAACGCTTTGTTGCTGTAGCTCCCAACCCAGAACTCTCACTATCAGCCTAGAAGCATGCAGGTCAAACCCTGAGTGCCTGTGTGTGAGACATCCCTGGTTCAGCAGCTCTGATGCCAGCGGCCAGTCTACAACTCCACTCTGGCTTCCAGAAGCCTTGGTTACTACTTGCAGGGTGACCCCAACACACTCCCAGTCCCAAGTTCTCCCTAAACCGTGTGCTCTGTAATGTCCAGCCCTCTGCTGGACAGCTCAGAGAAATAATAAGGTTCATTTGTACCTCTAAAGACACAAAAGCCACCAGCTTATTAACTTAACTGGGGTGAATACAATCTTGCCTTGAAAGTCAGAACTGAATTGGTTTATTTTAAAAATAAACAAATGTATTAACAAAATATACATAGGATTAAGTGAGTTCAAGTATAAGAAATGAAGATAGAATTACAAGTTAAACAAAATATACTTTTAAGAGTCTAAAACATAATCTATCCAGGTATATGTTTTGTTCAAGATGTTTTTTCTCACTTATATTCAGTTCCCAGAGGACTACAAATCCCCACCCCACCTTCCTTGGTTGAAGGACCCATCTTTCTCACTTTGCAAAAGCTTTGTTTCCTTGTGTCAGTCTAGTGATGGATGCCAAAAGTGGCTTCTCTCTTTGCTTATATCATCCAGCTTGAAGCAAAGTAATTGAATTTTGGAAATGAATCAACAGTGTGCCCTTGTTGCCAAGAAGGCTAACAGCATTTTGGCTGTATAAGTAGGGGCAATGCCAGCAGATTGAGGGACATGATCATTCCCCTCTATTTGACATTGGTGAGGCCTCATCTGGAGTACTGTGTCCAGTTTTGGGCTCCACACTACAAGAAAGATGTGGAAAAATTGGAAAGAGTCCAGGGGAGGGCAACAAAAATGATTAAGGGGCTGGAGCACATGACTTATGAGGATAGGCTGAGGGAACTGGGATTGTTTAGTCTGCAGAAGAGAAGACTGAGGGGGGATTTGATAGCTGCTTTCAACTACCTGAAAGGGGGTTCCAAGGAGGATGGATCTAGTCTGTTCTCAGTGGTACCAGATGACAGAACAAGGAGTAATGGTCTCAAGTTGCAGTGGGGGAGGTTTAGGTTGGATATTAGGAAAAACTTTTTCACTAGGAGGGTGGTGAAGCACTGGAAAGGGTTACCTAGGGAGGTGGTGGAATCTCCTTCCTTGGTTTTTAAGGTCAGGCTTGACGAAGCCCTGGCTGGGATGATTTAGTTGGGGATTGGTCCTGCTTTGAGCAGGGGGTTGGACTAGATGACCTCCTGAGGTCCCTTACAACCCTGATATTCTATGATTCTATAAGAGGCAGGATGACCTCATACTGATCTTCCCTTCCTGTGGACTTCCCATCCCCCGTATGTAAATAGGGCTTCCATTCTTTTAATGCCATCACACTTAATTTACATAGACAGGTATATAGTTGCCTTTTCACCTGTCTGGGAGGGAACCTGTTTCTCCCTGTTTGACTACAAACTTTAAAACATAATATCATTAAGTATCCATATTTCCTCATATAGTGTTAATACATATATTTGACAATGATATTAATCACCGGTGTGTCATTTGCTTTTAGAAAAGAGCTCACTCTGTACACTTTTGTAATACAGATGACTCAATTGCTTATCATGTGAGGTTCAACCCCCTGTCTTTATAGATCAGTAAATCTTTGAAATGGATTCTTCTGTGGGTTACTCCTTAAAATAAAGTTTATTCAAGCTGTGAGAAAGGCAACATGGAGTCTGGTAGTGAAGGAAGCTCCATGGTCTTTCTTCTCCAATTTGAGTTTGCTGAAATGCAAATTGTTCTGTTTCCTGCCATCTCCTCCCTCTGCTGTCTTGATGGTCTTGAGGTAAACACACATTCCTTTGTGTAGGATAGACCTGTTTAACAACTACCCGACATACCTGGTTTGCACATACTTTTGTCATAATTCCAGCATATGTTCATAACTCTAAATATACTACACATATATGCACCATGCAAGAATATTAATGCTCAGGGAGTGGTTAGTTTTCAAATGATACCTCACAAGGCATATTTTGCACAAAGATTATTACAGTAGTGTGTAGGATGTGAATATAGGGGCACTTAGTGTCACCATGATGAATTACTATTACTTATTATTTGTATTACTGTAGAGCAGGGGTGGGCAAACTTTTTAGCTTGAGGGCCACAGTGGGGAATAGAAATTGTATGGTGGGCCATGAATGCTCCCAAAATTGGGGTTAGGGTGCGGGAGGGGGTGCGGGCTCTGGGGTGGGGATGGAGATGAGGAGTTTGGGGTGTAGGAGGGTGCTCTGGGCTGGGACCGAGGGGTTTGGAGGGCAGGAGAGGGATCAGGGCTTGGGCACGGGTGTGGCAAGGGGTCTAGGTTCCGGCTGGGGCTGTGGGCTCTGGGGTGGGGCTGGGGATGAGAGGTTAGGGGAGCAGGAGGGTGCTCCAGGCTGGGAGCGAGGGTTTTGGGGAGCGGGAGGGGGATTATGGCTGGGGCACAGGGTTGAGGCCTGGGGAGAGGCTCAGGGATGCAGGCTACAAGTGGTGCTTACCTCACGCGGCTCCTGGAAGCAGTGGCATGTCCCTTCTCCAGCTCCTATGTGGAGGTGTGGCCAGGTGGCTCTGCACGCTGCCCCATCCGCAGGCATCGCCCCTGCAGCTCCCATTGCATGGCGCGTAGGAGCCAGACTGGGGCCATGCCGCGGCTTACGGGAGCCACATGGTGCAGCCCCCAACCCTACGCCCTGGCTGGAGTGCCGGAGAGGGGCCGAGCTGCACTGTGCAGCCCCCGACTCAGCGCCCCGCCTGGAGCGGGGCCGAGCCGCGTGGTGCGGCTTGCAGGCCAGCTTAAAACGGCTCGCGGGCCGGATCCAGCCCATGGGCTGTAGTTTGCCCATCCCTGCTGTAGAGTCTAGGAACCCTATAACAACATTTCCCAATAAGAGCCCACTAGGTTGGGAATGGGTGCTAGATGAATTCAGCAGTTGGAGATCAGAAAAGAGCAGCAATGGAATTGGGGAAAGCCACATGTCCCTGTCGGGATTTATTGGAAACAGACCTTGATGAGGAAATGGGATTCCATCCACGATCTCCCAGGACCAGAGTCTGCCACCCTTATCCATGCTGATTAGAACTTTGCTAGTAATAGTCTCATTGATATCGATGGGGCTGTTCACTAAGGACCAGTTTGTGCAAATCTCACTCAAACTGAGTAGTACCTTACTCTCAAGTACTTCCATTCATTTCAATGGTACTATCTGATAAGGAAGTGCTATTCAATGTGTAATAGTATTACTACCCGGCCCCAAGTACAGTGCTGTCCTTTAAGGGTAAGGATGTAAGGAGCTCTGATCCATAGCTTGTTATTTTGACCTTTTCATAGATATTTTTGAATGTTTAAAATATTTTTTAAGGTTGCGCTGGAGGTGTAAATTGTGTGTGGTGAGAATGAGTGGTATGGGTGTCTGGAACAGACTGAATTCCTTAACAGTTACTTTTCAAATATTATAACACTTGGGCTTTTTTAAAGATGTAGAACTTTTGCGAAGGGTATTTTGAGGGGAGGGGGGCATTAGCAGGGCTGGTGGAAGGAAGTTTCGCACCATAGGTGACACTTCCACCTTGTGCCCCCCCCCAGCCCTGCAGCAGCTCCCCGCCCTGAGGCACCTCTCCCCACGGCAGCTCCCCCCCCCGCCCTGAGGCTCCCCCCCCCGGGGAGCTGTGCAGCAGCTCCCCACCCCAGCTCACCTCTGCTCCGCCTCCTCTCTGAGCATGCTGCCCCCGCTCTAATTCTCCTCCCCTCCCAGGCTTGCGGCGCCAAACAGCTGATTGGCGCCACAAGCCTGGGAGGCAGGAGAAGTGAAGTAGTGATGGCGTGCTCGGGGAGGGTGCGTAGCAGAGGTGAGCTGCGGTGGGGAGCCCTGCGGCAGCTCCCCCCCCCCCCCCCCCCGGCCCCCCCCCCCCCCCCCCCCCCCCCCCCCCCCCCCCGCGCCCCGCGGCACCCCCCCCCCCCCCCCCACCCCTGCTCCGCCTCCTCCCCAGCACGCTGCCCCCACTCTAATTCTCCGCCCCTTCCAGGCTTGCGGTGCCAAACAGCTGATTGGCGCCGCAAGCCTGGGAGGCGGGAGAAGTGGAGCAGCCGGTGCGCTGGGAGAGGGAGTCTGAGCCGCACGTGTCAGCGCGCCGCCGGCAGCCCAGCCCAGGAACGCTGTAAAAAAAAATTGGGGGCACCGCTTTTTGGTGCCCCCAAATCTTGGCGCCCTAGGCAACCACCTAGTTTGCCTTAATGGTAGCACCGGCCCTGGGCATTAGCGAGATTCCAATAAAACAACTTTAACTCTTTTTAAAATTATTGATCAAAGTTCAATTTCTCGGTGTGTTTTCATGTGACCCAGTTGTTAGCCAGTGACCCATTAAAGCACACATAATGACAGATTTTTCTCCTTCAATCTGGCTCCTTTCAGCTATTCATAGGTGCAAAATGGCAGATACTAGCTTTGTCTGGTTTGGTGAGAATAGGGTGACCAGATGTCCCAATTTTATAGGGACAGTCCTGATTTTTGGGTCTTTTTCTTATATAGGCTCCTATTATCCCCCACCCCATCCTGATTTTTCACACTTGCTGTCTGGTCACCCTAGGTGAGAATTGCCCCAGTAGAGGAGAGTTCTCAGTTGGCAAAAAATCAGTATAGCTGCCACCGCTCCCCAGGCACAATGTAAGGGGCAGGAGGAAGGAGGAGAAGGTGAAGCAGGAACCCTGCTATGCTCTGGCATTTCTCAGCTGGAGGACAGTCCTTAGAAACTATATTCACCTGTTGTAGATTACAGTAGCCTAACTTCTGCCTGGGCTGCTGCTGTGCAGGCAAAGTTCAAGGAACGGTAACTGGATCCCAGAAAGCCTGCGCAAATTGGCACTGAATGGATTTTGGAGCAAGAGAGAATATGTCCCCTTCCAAAAGTGCTTCAGTTTGATTTGCTCTCTCCCACTCAGAATAAGATGTAAATTTCTGCCATCACTTATTTTAATCATACATTCAAAACCATTTTTCTTCTCACAATCTCCTGCTTAAAATATCATAGAGATACAAATAAGAACTTTAATCAAGGCAGGGATATAAAGCATGATTTCAGAGGGACACACTATGAACATTTGTATGTTGAGTCACTACTTTAGTTTCCACTAAACATACCTTGAAAGGTGCAAATTAGATCTGTTTTTCTATGGATTAGAAAGCTACTTATTGTAAGATTTCTTATTTAACAAGCTATTCAGTGTTGTGCCATGATTTAACATAGCAGAAATATTGAGGGAGACGGAAATTGTATGGAACATTTGCATCATTTTATTTATTTGCATTTCCCACCTATCAATTTAGTATAATTCAAGGTGAAATTCCTGTCAATCCAACCCAAAACTAGTGTTCCCAAAGCTGATGCATTGCTTTCCAAGGGCAGGCATGAACACAAATAGACATAAGCCACCACACCTCAAATTTAGTTTAACTTTAGTAAATCATAGGTGGCTGCTATCTGTGATTGTTTATTGTTCAGTACAAGGGCTTTTATATTAAGATCCAGAAAAAGAGCACATAATTATTACTCTCCTCCTCCTTCCGCAAAACAAAAATAAAATTATGGCATCAGAGAGAGACACCCTTCTATATGAAGCTGATCAGGCTTGTACTGGAAAGTGCAGCATTTTCCATGCAGAGAGATACTAGAGCTGCGTAGGTGTAGGAAAAGAATCATGCCATCTGAGGAACCAGT
This sequence comes from Terrapene triunguis, assembly GCF_002925995.2. NCBI lineage: Eukaryota > Metazoa > Chordata > Testudines > Emydidae > Terrapene > Terrapene triunguis. The sequence goes on along the minus strand of NW_020664435.1, from coordinate 13,893,073 downwards.
AAACAAAACAAGAAACCCAGCCCCCCTTTTTCAGTTTTGTAAAAAAAAAAAAGCAATATGTTTTGCTGTTTCATCTTCAAGCTTTCATTGTTCATTTTCATTGTTCTCCATAAAAATGAGGGAAGAACTTATGTAGGGAGAGCAGGGGTACAAAGAAAAAATGTAATTGTGAAAATCTCTTTTCACAGCAAAAATGGCATGTGTGAAAATGAGTAAAAATTTGCCCAAGGATGGAACTTCAGCTTTAAACTCCCCCTCCAACCCCCGAAAAAACCTTAAACCACAATTGTCGAAATAGTGAAAATTTGTCCTTAACCAAAGTTGTGAAAACTGACAGAAATCTTATCTTTCATATGCAAAAATTTGTTACACGTAGTGGTAACAAACATTGCAATGTCAAGAAATCATAGGCTAAATTCTCTGATTGTAAACTGGCGCAACTATATTGACTTCTGAGAAAATCCAACCACATTTAGTACCATATAAATCCATTCTTCTAAAATCTATGTTCACTACAGCTTATGTAGCTTCCTTGGCTCTTGTAAATTTAGCAGTGATTTTTCTAAGCAAAAGTGAATTGTATTGCTGCTCAGTTTGTCCTTTGACAATCCCTTGGTTAGATGTGTAGTTTGTACAATATTTCAATCCAGTGACTAACAGGTTAATTATCCTAGGCTACATATGGGTTATATAAAACCAAATGCCTAGGAATACACAGACTATGACACATTGTTGCAATACTGTTCTAGCTTGTGTCTGTATTCAGTCTGGAGACCTTTAGTGCTGCTTCTGAGTTTAAAAGCTGTTAAACGGGCTGCACTGTCAAATTTGTTCTCCAACTCTTTGCAATATTTTTCACGGCTTAAATAGAAGTTGCACATTTGTTAAGAAAATGCAAGTGGCTGCTCTGTGATCAACATACACCTTTGATTACTGAAGGTCATACCTCCCTCTATGGAAGCTGGCATAAACTGCTGATGTCATGTATGCTCAAATGATCATACTTTGTTAATACACCAACATCAATACTCAATATTGGGATTTTCAAAGGCCGATTAATAGGATAAAAACAGCAGATTACTTAAAAAAAAAAAAAGGGAAGCTACATTCTGATCTACTTTATAGTAGGAAATTTGCCCTGCAAATACATAAGCATCAAAGCAAGAAGTAGAGAAAATGTCCTGTATATGAAGTCATACAAGATCAATATACAAGTAGTCCACCCGGACTTGGCCAAAAGAAAAAAAAAAAAGTCTGTGACCATTCATTTGGCAGGAAAAGTATCGGGCAGAACTCTGTATAGTCAGTCTCTCCATCCATGTCATCACACGTCTATCAATCCTCATGGAATAGGAGGAAAAGAGGCTTCTCAAAAGAGTAACTAAACTTTCTTGTCCAGGTGTGAATGGCAACACAAAACAATGAGAGTAAAACATGTAAGTAAAGCAGTAGCTAATTGGTTTACAGTAAACTGGGCTAACTAAGAACAATTATAGGCAGATAATGTCATCTGAAATTGGCACAGCTCTCCCAACTACAATGGAACTGCACAAAGTACAGCACATCAGAGAATCTGGCCCTTAAACTTAAGTGGAATCAAAACCAAGTTAAAGTGTGTTCTTTAAAATCATGCTTATTGGAAACGACATGAAGCAATCTGTGAAGGTTTTTATTATTATTTCTATTAGGAAATAACCAACATCAATTCCCATTTCCAGTATAGTCTGGATTTATCAGCCAAATGGCAGAGAGCAAAGGAAATAGCTGATAATTAATCTGAAAAATTCTGAACTTCTGCCTATTGAGATTCAAAATATCCAAGGACAATGTTCGAGAGAGTGTTGATTTTTAAAAAAAAATTGATATTCTCTCTTTGAGAAGTTTTAATGTCAACATTCCAACTGAATAAAAAGCAATTTAAATTTAGTAGCTGAGTGAATCTGCTAAGGTAACAGTCCATTGATTTTTCCACTGCTGGCTTGAGTCCAACCTCGGCTGGTAGTGACCAAATATTGTTATATTTGATGGCTGTTATAAAATAAATTTATAATCTTTTTTCTTACCTTCCCAAGACCTTCTCTGGAGAACTTCCAGTTCTTCCCACGAGCTTGCTTTCTCTTCCCACCAAAACCATACACACAACTACTTGATAGAATATTAAATTATTTGTATCTTTAAAATGTGCTACCTTTTTTTGAAATGTCCATTTAAGTAACACCAGACCCATTACAGTATATTAGCAGTACATTTCTACCAGCATAATCAACAGTTTAATAGATAACTTTGGTATTTAAATTATCATTAAGCTTCAGAATTAACAGTCTATTGAAACTAATGTACATTTTATACCTCTTAGAGTCATTTTTAAACCTCTGTGTTGGAAGACCCAAAATAACAGCACAGTTGGTTCATATTTAGATGGTTATTTTCCCCAATTGGAAGGACTAGAAACTTAAATGGAATCTTAAAATATACAAAAAACAGTCAGAATTAAAGAGTATTTCCACAGCTATACATTTAAATTTGTAGTAGTAGCACTTTTCCCAGCAGGCACAGTGGGTTTTGGGGTGGTTTGTGTACAGAGGATTAACAAACTGGCAGCAGAGCCTCTTATAAGCATTTTTCAGAAATGTGAGTTTAGCCATCAAAAAAGTCATTTAAAAATATTTCCTTCTGTGCATGAGAAATAACACACTCAGATCCAAGAGAAAGATGTTATATTTCATTTTTTTTAAATATACACAACAAGTCTGCTTCCTTTCCCCTGAAGCATAAAAACCACTAAGCAAATACAAATAAAAAAAATGCTTGAGATTTAAGAATAGCAAAGAGCACTAATCTCATTAACTTCAACATACACAAGTGCCCACTCCATTAAAAAAAAGCCACTACAGCAGCTGGCACTACTGTTGGCAGTCTCAGCGGCCAAGAACAGAATGGGCCTGGAGAATGAACTACCCTTTCATCTCAAGAGGAGGTCCCTCCTGGCTACATAGGGGCTGAAGTCACTTGAAAAGGAAAGGAGAGCTTTCACCACATCATCCAGGGAGGAGGGGGACCTGTGGGAGAGCACTGCCTACCCAAGCCAGGGAGGAGAGGGGGATTTCCCATCTGCTTTAAGCAGAAAAGTGGGAGTTGTGTTTCCCCGCTCCCCTCTTTAACTCCTGAGGTCAAGGTTGAGCATATTGGCAGAGACCACTGCCCATGCTCTCATTCTTTTGTGCATAAAGATCTTCAGTCTCCAGAGCATCACCCCAGCACTAGTTCCCACAGCCACTAAGTTCCCACAGAGAAACAACAAATAAAAGTTTGATCGTCTGTACAATCGGCTGAAGGAGCTTCTGTCCTCTTGTGAAAACTGTTTCTGTACTATGCACAAACCCTGGTCACCATTACATACTGCACTTTTAAAATGACTATCAGTGCAGACACTGCCAGTATTTGTGAATGGGAAAAGAGGAGTTTCCTGGTTACAGGACTAGTTGCACCTCTATCCCCGCACACTGGTCATTCTGAATGCATCCCCACATGCCTTTTCTTCTTCTGGGGCACAATTACACAATTCTCCCACTCTTAGGCCTAGCCCTGAGCTACAGTACCCTGTATATCCGCTGTGCTTACCCAGCAGGTGAGACTGAGTCAGACACCTGCAATTCTTCCCTTTGGGAGTTAGTGACCAGACAGCCTTCTTAATCTTAACAGTAGGAATAAAGCATATATAAGAGAAAAAGGATTGTAACACAACAAACAGTCTATATGCATGTCTATCTTACCTAAAGGTTTACCATCCCCCCAATGGAAGCCTGTGAGGCCTAACTTTTTCAGACTCTGCAGTGGGTGTCCGTAGGTGTCAGTCTGTTCCCTCAAACAGTTCTCCAACAACTGTCTGCTATTAAACTAAACATATTCCCATAAAACCAATATTTAATCCAATATTTATCCCCAAATAGTCATGCAGTAAACGTCCCACTAACAAGGCCTTCTGCAGTATAAATTATTACAGAACAGCTCCCCTCTTCTGCTACAAGAAGAATGGATGAAATCCCAACCTCATCTATGTATGATCACGTAGCAGCATACCTTGGCCATAGCAGAATGTCATTCTTAATGTTAAGCCATTATTTAAAAAAAAACCAAAAACATAAAACAAAGCTCGTCAACTCCAAAAGAACAGTTTAGAGGTCAAATGGGATTGCACACACACATATATATATTAATAAGGATCTTAATTTAATGCTAGTCATTCAAATGGGGGACAGTGAAAGTTGTGTACTATCTATCAAAGAAGACTTCTTTAGCTTTAAATCACCGCCACTGAATGTCACAGATGCGTAAGCACAGAAGTTCCCAGCTGTTCTTTTGTTTCAACTGTACACATAAATGTTAGAATACAGGGGTGAGTCTCAGGGAGTGAGGTTCCAGGAGCAAGAAAGATTGTCAGCCACTTTTGGAAAACTAAAAAGAAAAGGAAAGGACTACTAGAAAAAGCTTTATTTTCAATATATTTTTTCCCCTACTCATAGACTTTAAGGCCAGAAGGGACCATCATGATCAACCAGTCTGACCTCCTGAACGTTGCAGGCCACAGAACCTCACCCACTCACTCCTGTAACAGACCCATAACCTCTGGATGAGTTACTGAAGTCCTCAAATCTTGATTTAAAGACTTCAAGTTACAGAGAATCCAACATTTACTCTAGTTTAATCCTGCAAGTGACCCATGCCTCATGCTGCAGAGGAAGATGAAACCCCCGCAGGGTCTTTGTCAATCTGACCCAGGGGAAAATTCCTTCCTGACCCCAAATATGGTGGTCAGTTGGACCCTGATCATTTCAGCAAGACCCAACAGCCAGACACCAGGGAAAGAATTCTCTGTAGTAACTCAAAGCCCTCCCCATCTAATGTCCCATCACGGCTGTTGGGCATATTTGCTACTAACAGTCACGGATCAGTTACATACATTGTAGGCAGTCACATCATACTATCCCCTCCATAAACTTATCAAGCTGAGTCTTGATGCCAGTTAAGTATTTTGCCCTCACTGCTCCCTTGGAAAGCTGTTCCAGAACTTCACTCCTCTGATGGCTAGAAATATTGTCTAATTTCAAGACTAAACTTGTTGATGGCCAGTTTATATCCATTTGTTCTTGTGTCAACATTGGCGCTTAACTTAAATAACTCCTCTCCCTCCCTGGTATTTATCCTTCTGATGTATTTATAGAGAGCAATCATATCTCCCTTCAGCCTTCATTTGGTTAGGCTAAACAAGCCAAGCTCTTTGAGTTTCCTCAAACTATGGCTGATTTGTATCTATACATTTAAACTGCAACATTTCCCTGTCACATGGACTTTTTAAGCAGTTGAAGGCATGTCACTGCATAGCTATATTATCCAAACTGAATGGAAATGTCACCTAAGAATCTCTGCCGTATACTTACTTTGTTACTGTGAATTAAAATAACTTTTACTCTAACAAGGTAATTCTAGAAAAGACAGACATTCTGGTTTGTTATAATGGCATTGCACAATCAATACAGGGATCTTGCATCATATGAGTTTGCTACCACTCAGTGAATCAGACTGTGGAATATTCCCCAAGGATAATGGGTTTCAAACCCAAACATATAACTCTTCAGTGGCATGGTAACTATTTGTCATGTTTCCAGTTGCTGGAATTAATGCAGCTGCTTTCAGTAAAGTCCATTCAATGCTCTAGTCTTGAATATCAGATATAATATTTTTTTAAATCTAAACCCACCACCGGAACTTTTCTGAATCCAGCAGGGCCTGGATCACTCCACTTCTCTGGAGAAATACCCACAGAAGTTAGTTCTGGGGTACGTTGAAAACCCTGAAGGGGTTGCTCTCTTACAGAATAGATAGTGGTTACTACCCTAAATCCTGTGGATCTTAGGTGTCTGTGTTTGTGTGTGGGGGAGACATAGGATTCCAGAGACCTTTTTACATAGGCCCTGTGCCTCTATCTGGTTCCAGGGCCCCTGCTGTCCTCCTCCCTGGTTACCAGACATAGTTGCTTGCAGCCAAGTTGTCAGGATTCCACTTGTTGCCCCTGTCCCTGAGACTCTCAGTGTGGAAGGGGTCATCATTAACTTTTTGCTGCTGCTTTTACAGGACTTTTCCTCTAGCTTCACTCTTAACTTTTCCTTTCCTGACCATGGCCTGCCCTGTTCCTAGCCTGCTCTTTCGGTAGCCTCATATTCCTGACCCTGTGTAGGGAGCTCTGCAGGGCCTGGGTTGGTTATTAGAGGGAGGACTTCTGAGGCAACTACCCCCTCCTTTCGTGCAAGAAGGGATATCAATGGAGAGGCAACACTTTGAGACTGATATGGACCAGATGATCTGGTCCCTATTGATTTAATGTCTGATTTCAGTACATCAGCTAACAAAAGCAAGTGTCTAATTTTTCTAATGTAAATGACTTCTTTGAAATTAGTAAGTCTGAAGAACATATTCATTGATGTTAAAGAGCCATTAATATATCCAAAAGTTGATCCTACTTATTATTGGCCAATCTGATCTAGGAAGTATGACGTGAAAATTAAGAATGTTTTCTTTAAAAAAGGATTATTTGAAATAAACCACTACAGCTTGTCAAAAAACAGAACAAAAACATGGGAAGACTTTAAAAATCATTTTAGTGTTTCATCAAAATGTAATAATATTGACAGTAGGCAAATAACAGCCCCTGCCCCGCCCCCACAGTGTCAGTCTTCAGAATTGTAATATACTCTCCCTCTTCCACCAAGAGTCCAGTTACAATTGCATCTTACTAGCTAACACTCCAAAATACTGACTAGGGATAGTAACCCAGAGTTTCCTGTTGGAATAGACTAGAGCTAGGGTGGAAGATGTAACTAAATTGCTATGCTATAAATAGTTAAGACAGATTATAGGGTTCTGTAAGACTCCTTGCAGGCTGGTTCAGCATGAGCTACCTTACAACAACATTTCAGACAATGCTCCATTTCCTGTTTGGGTTCCAAGGAGAAAAATCCTAAAAGAGTCTGAAGCACAACAAAAGTAAATTACCACTGGGTGGCACACTTGATAGTCTGGAGAGAAATGCCTCGGTTTGCCATCACTTGAGAGAACGAGGGCTTATAGGCAGATGTACTGCATCGGCTGCTGTTGCTTTCTTTTCAGATAAAGTTTTGTATATTGCTTTAGGAAACCCCCTATTGTACTTTTGGCAGGTATTTTCGGAGGATGCAGATTAACAAGTTTCTGGCAGTTTTCACTGTCTTGTAGAGGAGGTTTATTTTAGAAGACAATCCTTTCATGTAGTGTGTAAATCATAAATTGATGCTGAACCATTATGAACACAAGTGCTAGAAATGAAATATTGATAGCAGTAAGTGACAACCTAAATTTCCAAGAGAGAGTGGAACAAAACTTCTCCAATGTAATTTTATAAAACTGTGTAGGGGGGTGAGGGTAAGGCAGAAGGGAAGAGTGGACAAACTCACTTCCCCACAGCAACACTGTTTCCTCCTATCTGTCTTCTTAGTTCCCCACAAAACACTCCACATTCTTTCCATCACCATAATATTTGCCCCATCCTCCTCCAACTCCCCATTCCCTTCTGCAGAAAACTCACATTTTGTCATATCTTCCCCCACCCCATGCACCCCACATTCCCTTCCTTCCCCACAAACTCTACATTCCCTTCTCCCACAAAACTGCACTTTGTCTGTCCACTCCTCAAAGCCTCTACTTCTCTTCTCCACTCCTTGGAAGTTTCTGGTTCAAAATCTTAGTTTAATCCTTTCTATTTGTTCCTCCAGCTCCCCCATCTTTACTAGGCGCCTCTATGTCTGTCTCCCCCAAACATCCCCACAAGTATCTGCCTCTGTCAAGGTCTCCCTGTACCTGTCTCCCTCAACCCCCACCCTGCTCCCTGTATCACACTTCCCAGAGTTGTTTCCCTTCCTTCCCAAGGTCCCCCATACCTCTCCTGTCCCCCCTCCCAGATTCTTCCCTCACCAAGGGGCCCTATACTTGTCTACCCACCCCAGCTCTCCCTTGTGCCTTTCCCCAAGATCCCCTCAGTTACTTCATGTCAGCTTCCCCTCTATCCAAAGTCTCCCCTCCCAGTGCAGCCCCCTTGTCCCTGCTTCCCCTTAGAAGGCCTCTCCCTGAGGTATTCTGTACCTGACCACCTCAGTCCTTGACCCTTTCCTCACTTTGCTAACATCCCACTCCATCTATCCCACTACATTTCCTCCCTTCCTGAGTCAACCCAGGCACTTGCCCCTAAAAATTCTCTCCATGCCCCTGCCCCACATTTTCCCCTTGTACCTCTATCCACAGAGCAGAAGCTGCTCTACAGCCAGAGGTTGGTATCCCTGCAGCTCATCCAGCTCTGCCCTTTCCTGCTCACAAGCTCAGGAGACCAGAGAGCATCCCAGGAAGGGCAAGGGTTGAGAAGACTAAAGAAGAGAGGACAAGGTTGAAGTCCTTCCCTGCCCTGTAGGGGGAAGATCAATCCTTGACCCCTTATTGGCTGGACGATGCAGTGGAACCCAGAAACTAGCTCCCTTGGGCGGAGGGCAGGGGAAGAGAGTGGGTTGAGCCTCCTGTAGCCCCACTTTGCTCTGCCCCTCTCCACCCTCTCCTCCTCAGCCAGCCACAAGCTGGAAGGTGAGAGAGGGAAAGATAGTATTTTCCCATCCAAGACAGGTTGTGGTGGGGAAGATGTCTCCCCATTATAACTACACCCATGTTCCTTTCACTCCCCTGCTTGAGACACATTGCTCAGGTCCTGAAGCAAGCCTATGGCTCAGAGTGGGAGAAGAATGGCTTGCTGGAGTTATTGTTTTGGACTTTAGTTTATCCTAATGTTCCTCCCTGCAAGGATAAAAATCAACTATCTAGTCAGCGAGACAGAATCTGAAGCACATGGGGAAACTGAGGCAGGGGCTGCACTTGATGATGGCATGATGCTACACTCCTGATTTACATTAATAAAAGGTAAGATTTTAAGTTTATTGTCTGGACTGTAAATGCTCAGTTCCCCAGGCATGTCCTCTTTAGTGTGTATTTAGTTTATCTTTTTGGATATTAACACAATTAACAGTTATACAATAGAAGAATAAAGTAACCAGGCTACTGTTTCCATTTCTGTTATGAGAATAAATTTAAATACCATTATCATCATGCAAGACAAGCAAAATGAATTATTCAGTCTTTTCCTAAAATGATGGCAAGTTTGTCAGATGTGTGACCTCACAGTTCCATAAAGGACACCCAAATCTGTGAATAGATTTAAGATGTATACCAGGGTTTGATTGACTAAAGTCACATAAGGGTGTGTGACTTAGTATCATCCCCAGTTTGGTGGCCATAGTGACTCTGCTGTGGAGGAGGCTGAACATCTGTATTATATGGAAGGGTTCATTGCATGCACAGGGTCCCCTCCTCACACGGATCTTGAGGGATCACCTGGACCAGTGTTCACATTATCTGGTGACTAGTCCAGAACTCACGCCTGACAGGAAGATAAGGTAGTATTTTGTTATTTCGGAAGTATCCGAAAATAGCTAATAGTCAAGACTGAACTTGATAATCTCTAGTAATTATGGTTCCACAAGCAATTGTGCTAGCTATTTACTTATTTAGACGCTGGTCCTGCACTCCATTTTGTGTGGGCAGAAATTTAGATCTGGGAGAGGCTCCTGCAGGTGCAAGTGTTTGCCCACACACATCAGGAGCCCTTTCCTATTCAGTCATTGAGGCTTTGTGAACACACAGGCATCTACTTGTGTGGATCAGATCATAGAATTGGAGGTCTTATTCATTTGTCAAGATTTTTTTCTTAACTATTGTTAGAAGACCGTGATACAAAGATAAAAATATAAAGTTTAAAGAGGGTTATTGCTGCTGAAAAAAGGATAATGGATTATTCTCACCATAAATACAAGTTGCAAACTACTGCAGATAAATTCTAAACCTCATGGCTTAGACATAGTTGACTGTCTCTCCTCTCTCATCTTCTCCACTGTATGACAGAATAATGCACTTATTTCTCTTAATTAATAGTGAAGTGTAATAAGAGATTTCAAAAGAGGAGGTATTAATACATTTTCAGGAATGTTCACCATTTTGAGTGTTTTTTCTGGTCTTGCAGCACTAAAAACTTGATATCAAACATTGCCTTATGCAAGTCTAGAGCTAACATTTCAAAATGATGACTGAGCTAAATTCGGCAGTCCCTACAAAGTCTTTAAATTAATGAATTGCAAAATCTGTTTTTATACATGTAAGCAGAAACAATGTCTGAAGCCTCAAAGAGTTTTTGTATTTCTGGAACTTGAACCAGACCACTGAATCAAATGTCTTCAAGTGTGAGGAAATATTTTTCCCCAGGCTGAGAAAAAAACAGAAATTTTACCCAAAGGAGACAGTTTTATTCCAAAGGAGTTTTTATTCCAAATAAACAGAAAATAGGGATTTATAAAAAATGTGCCATATCAGTCTTAAACACAGTGATTGCTATAATAATCAAAAGGGCCTTTTAATAATTTCAAACAATGAAGTAAACTCTCTGGGATTTAGTCTTACTAGTTTTTAGTATAAGTAGCACAGTATAAAGGGTCATACTCCATAACCTCAACAATAAAATCGTTTGAATAAACCTAAGCAGATTTGCAAGAAAATAAAAAAAAGCTTTGATAGACTATATAGAAGTACTAGGATCTATACAATACCACAGTATATATAGCACAGCTGACTTAGATATATTAAATTGGCAGGTCATGAGGAGCTGAGAATTAAACACTATTATGTATGAATGCTAACCCCAGTGTCTTGGAAAATTCCCACTTATGTATCTACAACCACTCAAGTTCTCTCTGCCTTTTCAATTAGATATGAGGACAGATTCTCTATCCCATTTCACTCAGCACAAAAGGAGTGGAGTCTGACCTTGAATCCCTTGGGGAGTAACCTCCCATCCACCCTGGATGTGTAGATCCAGTATAGCCAGCTCCCTCCCCACAGCATATTGAGGTAGTAGAGAGAGAGGCGCAGGAATATGATGGGCCACGGCAATCCCCAGCTGACATATGTCCTTTGCTTTAACATGCATCCAGGGCTGGGCAGGGAATCAAAGAGTTGTAAATGGCTCTCTGACTACTTTTGATGGACCAGGGTATTTAAAAAAATATATTTAATTCCTTATTGTTAGGTAGTATTACTCTATGCTGTTAAACAGCTCCTGTGTTTCATCCTAGAAGCACCTGCCATGGACACAGCTGAAGCCTCAAGCTGTATATTACTTGAATTAACTCTATGAATACAGTATTAGGGTTGCACAATTATAACTGAAGGTGTGAACTCTGGATACCGGCATATGATCTGAATCTGAAGTTCCCCAAAGTTGAGGGTGGTCTGATCTGGCTGAGGTGTTTGGTCTGATTCCATCTCTACTCAGGAGTCAAAGAAATGCAGATGTTACTGTTGAATGTTCAACCTTAACTCTGCCCTATTGTTCATATCATTTAGAATGCAGTCTAATTATACGGTTATACTGTTTCTCCTGTTATACAATACTAATTTTGTTTCATGTATAACTAAGAAGACGCATCACATGATTAAACTGTTTTACAATTGATATACATAAGAGGTAGCATTAAGGTTGCATAGTCAACCTTTTGTATTTCCTGTGGTTAACTGTGCAGCCTTGATGTTGCATTAATGTGATATTTTGCAATTAGCTTGCTGTATCAAAAAGAAAATAGTAAGTTCCCACTTCTTTAACTAAGACGCACTAGTCAGACAAAGGCTGACTGCCATCTGTTGGGAACCCAGGAGAAGTGTGCAGCTAAAACTTGCACACTGTACTTTGTGTTGTTGCTCATTAAACACCTTCTGATTCCTTCTCACAAAGCTGATCTCATTGCAGTATTTACAAGGGACACAAGTTCCATGCACATCAGATACCACTTCTATGCACATCTGTTTTATCTGTGTAGCTAACAAGTTCACCAGCAAATGTGATTAACTGTCACATTTCCCTTGCTCTGAAGCTAATGGGAGTGTAGCTGATTACCTGCTTACACATTTGTACTATATCCGGGGTTGTGAGCAGGAACTTAAATTGGTGTTCACAATTCCTTTCTGGCATATTAAAACTAAATTTACTGAAGTTAAGTGAGTTAAACCTAGGATGTTGCAACAGCAGGAATGGAATTGCCCCAGTGTTTATTTCCCTTCCCACGTTCTTAACTTCAAACTGTTAAGTTCTCCAAAAGTGCAAATGTATACATGTGTACTGAGGGGAAATAAGCTCTCTCTCATTGGAAGAAAGCTGCATAAGTCATTTAAAATGTTCATTCTACTGCTGAGCAGATCTTTGTAGAAGGGAGGCATGCTTCCCTTTTCTAACACTGTTCAACAGTGGGCAGACTTTTCATATAGTAAAATCACTAGTCTTGGGTCTGTTCACTCGTCTAATTTAACCTCCAACTCTTGTTCTACAGTTGTGACAGTGCCGTTCGAGACAGGGAGGGATGCAATTTGATACTGGGTAGACTGTGCCTATCCAGGCTCTCCATAATTAAGAGAAGTTTGAATGCTGCTTTAAATTATGCCAGCTTCCAGTGGCCCTAACGGGTGATTTATAGCAGGTGGAGCTGACTGGGAGGCAGGATTTAGGGAAATTTCAGCCATGCCTCTTTCTCTAACCACTTCCTCGATGCTGGTTAGAGAGGGAGAAGGGGTGATGTTGAAGCAGCTCTTCATATTCAGAAGATCCTCTGAAACAGCATGGCACAAAGCCCACTAATGCTGGTGTGAATCTGGGCCTATATTTGTAATCTTGACTCATAATTCCAAGGTTAGTTAGGAGGCATGTGCTCCAGTTTCCCAAAGGAAGGCTTAAAAGGCTCTGGGGTCTATTTTCAAAGCCCTGTGCAGGGTTTCAGCCACGTGACTCATTAATGTCAACGGGAATCATATTGTTAAAACACTGTGCAATGCTTTGAAAATGTATCCCTATATGTCAATTCTCCTTTTGAGGCAAAGTTATCAAAAACAGACCTTTTGGGCCATTTTTTTTTAAACAAAAAAAAATATTCTTATATGGTAATAAATCAACTGTTTAGCAGGCTTGATCTGCCCTCCTCCCCACATCCTTTATATTCCATTTTAATCAATGACTTTGATATGATGCAGAACTATGGTAATGTACAGTTTCTGCAGACATTGCCTGCAGGGAGGCTGTTGGAGTCTGAGAGACTGAATTGTGTAAAAAGGAAGAATTATTGTATAGCGGGATAACAACGTTTTGTTCCACCACCTCATCTATAAAGTGAAATCCATAAGGACAAATAATGCTTTAGATTATACATGATTAAGTACATTAAAAACTGTATCTTATCCTGCTATTGGGGGTACTTTTTTAAATACCCCTGTGCCTTTTGTGTTTACATTTCATTTTACTAGGGTAGCACTGGAATATGCTGAGTAACAACAAAATGTTAAATGACATGAGCATGCAATTAGCATAAACCAAAGGAACGTGACAGAGCCCTGAACTCCCATGAGAATGGATGCCTCTTTTGTCCTGTTGTGATAAGGACAAGGGTACCCATTTTTTCAGACTCGCTGTCCAAATTAATGGCACTTGGAGAGCCGTTGTGAAAAATCAATACATTTTCACTCAGGTCAGTGAGCGTTGAAGTATTGTAGGAGGACATTGTGTATACCTGATGTCCTCACTTTTTGTAGCTGTGCAAAATACACTGTGAGGATATATTAATCTTCTAGTGGACCAACATCTTCAGTATATAGAGAAGTATCACTTTCTGCTATGATGTGCACTGGTTATAGGCTACAAAGCATTTCATTTTTAGATCATTGGTTCAAAGATGACCCTGGAGCCAAACCTTAGTTGCCTTTCTCACCTGAGTAGTGCCAATGATGTCAGTTGCACTACTTATGTGAGTATGGTGAGCAGCCTTTGGCCTCTGATACCTGTCCAGTGTTATATGTTCTTGTAGTTCCACTTCCTAGTCGGCAGATGTTCTGTTTCAGTTACCTCTTCTAGTAGTCATAGCAACAAACTGGGAGCTTGAATTACTCTCATGTACACTTTGAGGTCATCGCTCCAAAACAGTTTGAAATACAGTGGTTGGGCAGTGTGAGGGAGCTTATGTGGCTGCTGTCTAGCTATCTCCGTTGTCTTGGTCTTCAGGACTACTGGCGCCTTCTCACGAATCCTTTCTTTAAAAAAAAAAAAAAACAACACCACCACACAAATTTCTTAGACTGACCAGATAGAGAGCAATTACGGACAGAGGCACTCAACACCTTCCGAGAACCAGATGTCAATTCACCTGCACGTCCTTACTTACCAGAGCAATGTCATACTAATTCACTGGCTTTTTTTTTGCGCTTCAAGGACTTACAGTCAACAACTCTTAAAATGTATTCCTTTCAGTGACCTTACTGACAACTGACAGTGACATGGAAGATAGATTCCAAATCATCACTAAAGCCTCCTGTCAAGTTAACCTAACAGGAAATAAAAGGATAACATCTGTTACTTTGAACCGAGACAACTCCCAATACTTCTTGATGCCAATAATATTTCCTCCAAATTGGTCTTTCTGTTCTGCTCTAGAAATTAGTGATGCAGTAATATTATAGCAGTCTGTCATAAAACTGCAACAAGAGAAGATGGGTTGTTTTGTATTAAGAATAGCACATTCCTAGAGACAAGACCGTGTTAGATAACGGGCATTACATTGTGATACAGTAGCTATACTTCTACTTTTTAATATGCTTAGCCTGCAGTATTTGGTGAGTCCACCCAAAAGAATTTTCTTCAAGTTCAATATTGGCTTTAGGGAAGGTGTTAGTAGTTGATATTTATAGATTGGTCAGTGGAGAATTTGTACGTCAGTCACCGGGAGCAAGTGCACCCAATAGACAGTAGTGATCAAAAGTAGAAATATTTCTTAGAATGCCTGGGAAAAGCTGAGTTGGAAGCATTTCCTTGATGCACTGCTTAGTTGGGAGGAAAAGTATTGTCCGTAACAGTTATTTAAATTCGGGCTGTAGAAATGAGAGAAGAAGTGAGAATAATTTAGGGTGGAGGGGGATACAAAATACTGTTCTTTGTAAAGAGTAACTTAATGCAACAGAAACTTCTAGTCTGGTTCTTGAGAATTCCTGGAAGCCAGGCATCAATGCATATTTTTACTCCTGACAACAAATCTTGCCTTGCTAAGTCTACAAGACCTCTATTATGGCTGCTTATATGCTACTGTTATTTGGTAAAAAAGTGACATTTACAATGTAGGCACCTTCTACTAGTGTGTTCCTAGCTTTTGATTGCCAGAAGCTGAGAGTGGACAACGGGGGATGGATCACTTGATGATTGCCTGTTCTGTTCATTCCCTCTAAAGCACCTGACATTGGCCACTGTCGGTTTTTTAAAATCTGTGGTTTTTATATTGCACCTGTCAGGGTTATATGTGTACTGTAAACTTGAATGGGGGAGAGAGAGAACAGTAAGAGTTGTGAGGAAGTTGGTTCTCCAGAAATAGGATCCAGTGAAAGGTCTTGAAGATTCGTTTGTGAAGGGATTCCAAAAAATCACTTTTCTAGAGTATTGGTGAACTGTGCTTTTCATTAGTCTGTACCCTTTGCCTAATTAAGCTTACTGCAGTACTTCCTATGCTGAGTAAAGGGAGTTCTGTTACAGTCATGGTAATGTTACTTACTTTCCACCATACACTTTTAATGGCAATCTGCTAGAGAACTTCTAGAAATGACAAAAATCAAGTCATGCTATACACTTAGGTTTGAGAAGGCTGTCTGGTGACTATGTTCATCACTAGTCAAACCCCCCGCCCCCCCAAAAAAGGAAAGAACCACAGAATTCCACCCTAGGAGACATAAAGGAATGAGGCCAGACACTTGAAGGGGTGTACATAAGAACAGCCATACTGGGTCAGACCAAACGTCCATCTAGCCCGGTCACTGTCAGAAGACAAGATACTAACGCCAGGTGCCCCAGAGGGAATGAACAGAACAGATAATCACCAAGTGATCCATCTCTTGTCACCCATTCCTAGCTTCTGGCAAAGAGAGGCTAGGGACCACCATCCCTGCCCATCCTGGCTAATAGCCATTGATGGACCTATCCTCCATAAATTTATCTAGTTCTTTTTTAAACCCTGTTATAGTCTTGGCCTTCACAACATCCTCTGGCAAGGAGTTCCACAGGTTGACTGTGCGTTGTGTGAAAAAAAATTGTTTGTTTTAAACCTGCTGCCTATTAATTTCAATTTGTTCCAAAACCTCCTCTAATGACACCTCAATATTGGCCAGTTCCTCAGAATTGTCACCTAAAAAGAATGGCTCAGGTTTGGGAATCTCCCTCACATCCTCAACCATGAAGACCATTTAGTTTCTCCGCAATGGCTTTATCATCGTTGAGTTCTCTTTTAGCATCTTGATTGTCCAGTGGTCCCACTGGTTGTTTAGCAGGCTTCCTGCTTCTGATGTACTTTAAAAATGTTTTATTACTTTTTGAGTCTTTGGCTAGCTGTTCAAATTCTTTTTTGGCTTTTCTAATTATATTTTTACACTTCATTTACCAGAGTTATGCTCCTTTCTATTTTCCTCATTAGGATTTAATTTCCACTTTTTAAAGGATGCCTTTTTGCCTCTCATGGCTTATTTTACTTTGTTGTTTAGCCATGGTGGCTCTTTTTTTGGTTCTCTTACTAGGTTTTTTAATTTGGTGTATACATACAAGTTGAGCCTCCATTATGGTGTCTTTAAAAAGTTTCCATGTGGGTTGCAGGGATTTTACTTTTGGTGCTGTACCTTTTAATTTCTGTTTAACTAACCTCTTCATTTTTGTGTAGTTCCCCTTTCTGAAATTAAATGCTACATTGTTGGGCTGCAGTGGTGTTTTCTCCGCCACAAGGATGTTAAATTTAATTATATTATGATCACTATTACCAAGCAGTCCAGCTATATTCACCTCTTGGACCTGATCATGTGCTCCACTTAGGACTAAATCAAGAATTGCCTCTCCTCTTCTGGGTTCCAGGACTAGCTGCTCCAAGAAGCAGTCATTTAAGGTGTCAAGAAACTTTATCTCAGCATCCCTTCCTGAGGTGATATGTATCCAGTCAATATGGGGATAGTTGAAATCCCCCATTATTATTATTGAGTTTTTTATTTTAATAGCCTCTCTAATCTCCCTGAACATTTCAAGTCACTATCACCATCCTGGTCAGGTGGTCTGTAATATATCCCTACTGCTATATTCTTATTATTCAAGCATGGAATTACTATCCATAGAGATTCTATGATACAGTTTGGTTCATTTAAGATTTTTACTTCATTTGATTCTACACTTTCTTTCACATATAGTGCCACTCCCTCACCAGCACGACCTGTTCTGTCCTTCCGATATATTTTGTACCCTGGTATTACTGTATCCTATTGATTATCCTCATTCCACAAAGTTTCTGTGATGCCTATTATATCAATATCCTCATTTAGTACTACGCACTCTAGTTCACCCATCTTATTATTTAGAATTCTAGCATTGGTATATAAGCACTTTAAAAACTTGTCACTTTTTAGCTGCCTGCCATTACATGATGTAATTGAATGGAACTTCTTTTCATTTGACTGTTTCTCATCCTTCTCAATCCTACCTGTATTTTATCATCTTCCATCCTCTCCTCCTTATTAGGACATAGGGAATCTCCATTTATAGATCTTCCCCTAAGGGATGTCCGAACCATGTGCTCCTCTGTACCTGTCGGCTTTCCCGAACCCTTAGTTTAAAAACTGTTCTACGACCTTTTTAATTTTAAGCGCCAGCAATCTGGTTCCATTTTGGTTTAGGTGAAGCCCATCCTTCCTGTACAGGCTCCCCCTTTCCAAAAGTTTCCCCAGTTCCTAATAAATCTAATCCCCTCGTCCCTACACCATAGTCTCATCCATGCATTGAGACCCTGCAATTCTGCCTGTCTAACTGGCCCTGCCCGTGGAACTGGAAGCATTTCAGAGAATGCTACCATGGAGGTCCTAGACTTCAATCTCTTACCTAGCAGCTTAAATTTGGCCTCCAGGACCTCTCTCCTATCCTCCCCTGTATCATTGGTACCTACATGTACCACTACCACCAGCTCCTCCCCAGCACTACACATAAGCCTATCTAGATATCTCGAGAGATCCACAACCTTCGCACCAGGCAGGCAAGTCACCATGCAGTTCTCCCGGTCATTGCATACCCAGCTATCTATGTTTCTAATGATTGAATCACCCATTACTAATACCTGTCTCTTTCTCAAAACTGGAGTTCCCTCCCCTGGAGAGATATCCTCAATGTGAGAGGATACCACAACATCTGGAAGGAGGGTCCCAACTATGGGATCGTTTCCCTCTGCTACAGTTGGATGTTCTCCTTCCCTGAGGCTTTCTTTCTCCTCAAAAGCTCAGAGGCTGTCAGACTGGTGGTGGGACTGTTCTACTGTGTCCTAGAAAGTCTCATCTATGTGCCTCTCTGTCTCCCTTAGCTCCCCCAGCTCAGTCACCCTGGCCTCCAAAGCCCTTACGTGGTCTCTGAGAGCTAGGAGCTCCTTGCACCAAATGCACACATATGCCACCTTTCCATAGGGCAGGTAATCATACATGTTGCATTGGGTGCAATAAACTGGGTAGCCCTCTGTTGCTGGACTTCTGCCTGCATTCTCTTTTTACTCCTGTAGCTGGTTCCTTTGTTGTTTTGTTTTTATCAGGGGATGTTTTTTAGCTTAAGTTTAAAGAATGGTAAGTGTATGTAGCCCCCCCCCCCACACACTTCCCATAAACTCCCTTGCAAAACTCCCCTGTTAACTAGCTCCTCTGGTCACTTAGGAGCAGACTTTTTAAAGCCCAGGTCTTCTTCATAGAATATCAGGGTTGGAAGGGACCTCAGGAGATCATCTAGTCCAACCCCCTGCTCAAAGCAAGACCAACCCCCAGGCAGGTTTTTAATCCCAGTTCCCTAAATGGCCCCCTCAAGGATTGAACACAACCCTGGGTTTAGTAGGCTAATGCTCAAACCACTGAGCTGAGCTATCCCTCCCCCCTCAGTAGCCCTGCCCCCTGGTTAAGGGTTGCTGGGTGCTAAAGGGTTTACGGATCAAATCCTTGTTAAGAAGCTCTCAGCCTTGCCTAACAAGCCGCTAGGCTCAGCACCCATACGGTCAGCAGATGGTCCCCCAAACAAACAGACCACACGGTATATTTCAGTCCAGCAGCAAGCACACCACAACACACACAAACACACACTCAGACAAAAAACTTACCCCCAGGGTCACATAATTGCTCCTCCTTCACCTGGAGAAGTCCCTTGCAAGCCTAATCTTCTCTGGTAGATGAACGCTTTCTCAACCAATTGTCCCAGGTAAACATGTGATCTACACACAATCTTTTTGGTCTAATGCCTGCTTGCCCTCAGAGGAGTCTCTCCCTAACCACTAAAAGAGATTGGCTTAATCCCAGAAGCAAATGGTTTAATAGCACTTCTAAAACTTTGTTTTAAGTAGGCTCAGCAGAATGAGGGTTTTTTAAACAATTGTGATCAAAGGCAAATTTTGGTTTTGTGTGGCCCTAGGCCAGAGCAAGTGGGGGCCCCTCCCTCGTCCCCTCCAGTGCTCCTGCCAGGGAAATGGGGTCAGGGCACAGGGGCTTGCCCCGCTCCCACCCAGCACTCCTGCCTGGGAGCGGGATTGGGGCATGGGAACTTCCCCCGCTCTGCCTACCCGGCGCTCCTGCCAGGGAGTGGGACCTGGGCTTCCTCTGCTCCTCAGCAGGAGTGGCGGAAGGCCCCACGCCCCAACCCCACTCCCCGGCAGGAGCACTAGGTGCATGGGTGGAGTGGGTCAGGGTACGGAGGCACCCATTTTTCCAGGGCCCCTCAATTGGCATGGGGCTTCTGGGCACGGGCCCTGATGGCACAATGGCTAATCCATGATTGTGATGGACAGTATCAGTTTGTTTTTAACCATTTTTTAAATGTATATTGAGTTAAATTTTCACAGTTGCAGGAAATTATGGGGTGGGTGGGTCAGACAATTTTAGGGCAGACATTGAGATTCAAAACTTTAAAGCTTTATAACTATTAAAATGCAAATTGTCAACGTCACATATCAATATACAAAGAAATATCCTTAAATCAAATTCTAGTAAGTTCCCAAGCAGCGTTTTTCTTACTTTGCTTCTCTGTAATTTTCAGTTATTATAGGTAGAAATGTTGTGTGTGTGTGTGTGTGTGTGTGTGTGTGTGTGTGTTAAAATTGATGTTTACTGATAAAAATCGAATCCTTCCAAGCCTAGTTTTAAGCAATAACTGTCATATCTCTTGTCATCTATATAAATGTTCAGTCCCTCTTTTGAATCTTGCTAAGTTTTTGGCTTCAATGAATTCCTGTGCCAATGAGTTCCATGGTCTAATTATGTGTTGCATGAAAAAGTATTTCCTTTTTAACAGCTTTGAATTTGTTGCCTTTTAATTTCACTGACAGTCCTCTTGTTTTTTAATTATGAGATGGAGTATCAAAGGTCCCAGTTCCCCTTCTCAGTACCATTAATTATTTTGTATGCTATTATGATGTCCCCTCTTATTAATCTCCTTTCTAAAGTAAAGAACCGGAATTGTCAGTCTCTGTTCATATGAGAGACTTTCATGCCTCCTACTTATTCTGATCTCTGAATTCCCTGTAATTTTTGCAATATCCTTTTTGAGATGACGTGATCATTACGGAACACAATATTTCCAGGTGTGGGTGACCCACTGGCTTGTATAGTGGCATTATAATATTTTCCATGTTATCCTCCATCTCATTCTTTATGCACTTTGTAACAGGGTTGTGCTACTTACTACTTGGTGGCTCCTCCTTGTGGCTGATCTGGGGAATTAGCTCACCACTGTCTGCGCCCGTCCAGCAGTCACTCAGCCCATTGCCTCAGTCACTCGCTCTGTGCCCCCTCCCACCTCCACTGGTCAGGAGCTGCAGCGCCTCTCCTTTGTGGCTGAGTCCTCTGGCCAAGTCACAATCATTCTCCTCTTCCAGGGTCTCTCACCCGAGTCACGCTCCACACAGTCTCAGGCAGTCTCCATATCCACTGTGCTGCTCCCACAGTGGGGTGTAGGGGAACCTGGGCCCACGCTCTACACCAGGTTCCAATCCACAGGCCCTTGAATCAGCAGTTTAGGTCTATTCTCTCAGCCTGTACGGCTTCTTCCCTCTGACTGCTTCCTACATTCCTACTACAGGCTCCTATTCGTTCCCTTTGTATCAGGGCTCTGTTGCCAGCTCCTTGGCTTTATAGAAGCCTTGGCAGTTTCTGGCCAGGTGAGCTTCATTCCCAATTAAGCCCTTGTGGGTGCAAGTACACACCCGTAGTTGTCCTGTGTTAGCTGACTCGGGCTCGTGAGGTTCAGGCTACGGAGCTGTTTTATTGCGGTGTAGACGTTCAGGCTATGGCTGTATCCTGAGCTCTGGGACCCTCCTACATTGCAGGGTCCTAGAGCCCAGGCTCCAGCCTGAGCCTGAAAGTCTATACCACAATTAAACAGGCCCGTAGCCTGAGCCCACTGGCATGAGCCAGCCTCGGGCATTTAATTGCAGTGTAGACATACCCATTGTGTCCTAGCTTCTCTCCAGGTGCAGCCCGTGGTTAACTGTCCTCTCTTGCATCTATTAACCCTTCCAGGGCTAGTGTGGGGTGAACACCCATCACAAACCCTAACATTAATGGCACTTAATGAAGCAGATCCTCAGTGGCAGAAACAGTCACTGATGTCAATGGAGAAATGAAAATTTACACCATTGACGAACTGCATGTACATTTCCTGATATGAGAGTAAACCACACAACCTAAACAGTGTCAGACACGTGGAACCACATTAAGCTGATAAAGAATTGCACCCAGTTACACTAGGGGCCACATTCTGATCTCAGTTACACCAATATACATTTGGAAAAACTCAACTGAATTCAGGGTAGTTGCTTCAGATTTACCCAAATGTAATAAAGCAGATTTTGGCCCCAGGTCTGAGTTTGTCTTACAGTGCTGTGACCATAATAAATTACTGAAACTATAAAGATAACAGATGCCTAAGCACTTTTTAACTAATGTATTTTATGAAGCTGTTTTCTTTTAAGAACAGAATAATTTGAAACACCTTGAAAACTCATCCATCTTGTCTGGCAAAAGCTAAACTGCAACATTTTAGCTCCACTTTGCTTGTAGTGACTGGTAGGTCAGCTCCACATGAAGAGTAAGCATGTCAAGCCTCTTATAATTTGGCCATAGGTTTCAGAGGACATCTGCAAATCATTGTGTGAATCGGAACAGTACAAATTCACCACAGTTATACTCTCCCGAGTTGTGTTTGATATTTCCTGTTTTTGAGGTTTCCTTGGTACCTAACACATAGGCTGCTAAACACCAGCTGCTCCAAATGAGACAGCTCTACAGACCCTTTGATCAATTATCTTGTCATGATTAACCAATTTCTGTATAATTGGAGGGGGACAATACTTTATTTAAATTTTTTGTATTTATTTATCTGTTGTTTTGTAAGTATAAATATTCAGTAAGCACTTCCTGGAGCTTTCCATGCAATAGGAACCACAAGCTTGCTGCAATAAAACCTGTACTCTAGCATTAGTTTTTTTATATCTGGGGATATCCTGATTTAACAGCAAGGCCCCTTCCTCCCAATTATACTAAATCTTATTAGAGCGGCTCTTAGCATTGGATTATTCTGAGCCTGAAATATTGTCAGTGATAGATTGGAGCTTTGTGACTTAAATGAGACTACTGTTGTGGGTCTCTTTTTGGTGGGGTGGGGGAATGGGGATATGGTATTTAGTTTTCTCTTAGATCACTTCATTTACATGTTGGGGCTCATTCTCCAGAAAGGAAATGGAGAAAAATAAAAGTGAGACAATTATGCCGTAATAATTTAGTCTGCTTCTGGGATAAACTATTCCACTTTTCATTAACTGATAGCTCTCTCTCTCTCTATAGAGTGTTCTTGGGACAGGTAGATAATGTTTGCTGTGTACAGCTATAGTTAATCTGTTAATGATTTTTCCATATGCCTTGGAATGTCTTGAACATTTAAGTGGTAACAGATCATTCAATATATATGTGTCACAAGCCTCTACATTTTTCCCCCTGAATAAATCTAATTAAATTTCACTGGATAAATCAGACATGACTATACCAGATTATGGAGGGAATTTGTCTGTCTAAAACAGCATTAATGCATAGTACAGTAAAAAATAGCCAACTTCCCCAGTGGCATTTTTAAGTTTCTTAAATCAAGCTAGTCTAATAAATCACTGTATCTACTGCTAGGTGCTCTTATAAACTTAATGACTTTTTATTGTGAATATTCAGTATGCAATTTTCCAGTGGCCAAAACTGTGATAAATTGAAGGTTTTTTTCAAACCAGGGAAGGTATTATTCCTCAATGAGGACTGTGCACATGCAAAATATCTAACCATAGATATGTCTAAAGTTTTTTTTTAAAACCTCAAAGGGGAAAAGTGCATTTTTCACTCGGTTAGCAAGACTCCTCAGACTTAAAAAAAAACAAAAACGAAAATACAGTACTGCACCAGAATAAGCATTAGTCTAAAAATGTGATTGTTTCAGCAAGGTAAGAAAACAGGGCATTATAATGGAAACCATGCATCCCTATCTGTATTGCTGATACAACCACTATAATGCACACATGCTGTAGAGATGGGCTTGAACCACTAAATCTGAAATGAATCTGCACACTTTCAAAGCCTGCAGGTATTCAAATACAGGGTGTGGTTTTGACCCATATGATGGTTACATGGCAAGCTGCACTTTAGACCCCTTTTATTTCCTCTCAAGTGCACCCTTCCAGTGACAGGCTTGGCTTCCTTCACCTCTCTTAAGGTGACCAACCACTCTTCGACTGGATCTTTGGTTGGCAGCCCCTGTATTTCCCAACCACGTTACCACAACAGGCCCAACTGTGTTTGGCATCTGTAAGCTCCTTTTCCTTGCAGTGGAGGGTTGTGATTAGCAGGTGATTTAAAGTGACTCAGAAACAGCTTCTTCATCTAAACCAAACTTTAGTAAAGAAAAGGCTAAAACAACAAATGTCTATGCACTTGTTGCCTCTTACCTAACTTTAATCTTTCCTTGCAGGCTTTGGTAAATTCTACTCAACCCAGTTACCTGTGTGTGTTGCTGAGAGAGA
Source organism: Terrapene triunguis (assembly GCF_002925995.2). Lineage (NCBI taxonomy): Eukaryota > Metazoa > Chordata > Testudines > Emydidae > Terrapene > Terrapene triunguis. Next base: position 13,868,780 of record NW_020664435.1, on the reverse strand, counting down.
CAGACTGTCCCTGCAGCCTTGTCTTAGTGTCTTTCTGACTCTCTCCTCAAGCAGCTGCTGACTGCATTCTAACCCCGCCCCCCTTCCTCTCTTTGATCCCAGGCTTGGGCCTGGAAAGAATAGACTTTGCCACCCTGGCTGGAGCCAGGCTGGGTAACATTCCAATAAATAGCTTCCCCCATTGTTCCCTTAGGGTCACTTGGTATTCTCTCTGACGGCACCCTATCTGTCGTTTTTCATTTCCTGTTTGTTTCCCTTAACAGCTTCCTTTGACTTAATGCCATGCAGACAATCAAGCTAACATCAAGAAGATAAACTGAAGTACACAGAATATTCATAAAAATAATACAGCTATTTCTCTCATTATTAATTAATTCTTATTTTTATTGTTTGCATTCTCAACATTCTCCCTCACCGCTTAAAAAAGGAACTGAGTGGGGTTACATGCTGGGTATCCTAGGGAAGTTCTGGCTCCCCCTTTCCTGGATGTACTACCTGCTATTATGTTTACAATCCCTTTGATGTGAAGCACCTTGTCATGGGGTTCACTCTCCGCAAGTGACACCTCCTGCTGGGGATTAGCTCTGCCAGCTTGCGCTCTCCCTCCGGTGTTGTCTTCTCCGTCTGGTCTCGCTCTGCTGCCCCACTCACTCCCAGGTCTGCAGCTTCCTCTTTGTGGCTTGGCAACTTTGGCCAGGTCACTAAAGTCCTCCCCTTCCAGAGAATTCAGTCTTTCCAGACCTGCTGTCTGGCTGGCATCTCCAATGCCCTTGCCACTCCCTAATGACTAGGGTTGCCAGGTGTCTGGTTTTTGACTGAAACACCTGGTCGAAAAGGGACCCTGGCGGCTCCAGTCAGCACAGTTGACCGGGCCACTAAAAGTCCAGTTGGCTGCAGCAGCTGGCTTTGCGTGGCTCCCGGAAGCGGCCGGCATATCCCTCCAGCTCCTAGGCACAGGGGCGGCCAGGGGGGCTCCACACACTGCCCCTGCCCATGGTGCAAGCACCACTCCAAGAGCCCGCTCTGTAGCTCCCATTGTCCGGGAACCGCATGGAGCTCCCTAGCCGCCCCTGTGCCTAGGAGCCAGAGAGACATGCCAGCTACTTCCAAGAGCTGCCTGAGGTAAGCACTGCCTGGAGCCCACACCCTTCCCCCCTCCCGCACCCCAACCCCCTGCTCTAGCCCTAAGCCCCCTCCCACACTCAAACTCCCTTCCAGAGCCCACACCCTCTCCCACATCCCAACTCCCTGCCCCAGCCTGGAGCCCCCTTCCGCACTCTGAACCCCTCGGCCCTAGCCTAGAGCCCCCTCTTGCACCCCAAACCCCTCATCCCTGGCCACACCCCAGAGCCCTCACCCCCCCACACACACTCCCAGCCCCCATGCCCCAGCCTTGAGTCCACTCCTGCACCCTGAACCCCTCATTTCTGGCCCCACCCAAGAGTCTGCACCCCCAGCCCAGAGCCCATACCCCCACCACACCCCAACCCCCTGCCCCAGGCCGGAGCCACCTCCCTAAGTCCAAACCCCTCAGCCCCACCCCCTAGGCAGGAGCCCCCTCCTGTAACCCAAACCCCCTCCTGTAACCCAAACCCCTCATCCCCAGCTCCACCCCAGAGCCCACACCCCAAGCATGAGCCCTCACCTCTTCCTGCACCCCAATCCCCTGCCCCAGCCTAGTGAAAATGAGCAAGTGAGCAAGGGTGCGGGAGAACGAGTGACAGAGGGAGGAGGAAGGGGGTGAGCAGAGCGAGTGAGCCTCGGAGAAGGGGTGGGGCAGGGGCAGGGCCTCAGGGCAAGGGTGTTTGGTTTTCTGCAATCAGAAAATTGGCAACCCTACCAATGACTGTTAGAGGAACCCAAGCTCAGCCTCTACACTGGGGTCTAGCTAAGGGACCCCATAGCAAGCAGCCACAGTCCTTGTGCAGTCCTACCCCTTGCTACTGTTTCCCTGAGCTTCTTCCTATATATCTTCCTATATATCTGGCTTCCTCCCCGCCACCCCCTTTCTGGGTTTGCCAGCCTCCAACTCCCTCCACTCAATGAGTGACTGCGGCCTACTTCCCTGCAATCTGAAAGGTAAAACCAGGAACTCAAAAAGTCCTACAGGTGTGGTAAATGCTAGTTTAGCCTCAGGGCCCAAAGTTACCTGCCAACAAACAGACTATTGTGAGGTGAATCATAGTAAGATTTTGTGCACCCTCCAATTTGTCTAGTACTTCATCTGCTCTAGGCATGAGATGCTGATGATAATGAACTTTCTGTAATCCACACAGAATCTCGTATCTATAGCCTTCTTGGGTACCTGCACCACAGGTGATGCCCAAGCACTGTTGGATTGAAGAAATGTTCACAAATCCAGTATGTCCTTAATTTTCTTCTCCAGGTTCTATGCTATTTGAAGACCTTTGTGTGTTTAGAAAACTGACCCCTCCCCCTTTATTTGGGCCAAATCAAAGGACTCTGCTGGATTTGACTATGATGAGTATGATTTACATCCTGGGCTTTAATCATCTTATATAATTTCAGACAATTTTTCATGATCTTTCTTTTTTCTTTATGAACATCTGTTTCACAGACTCAGTTTTTAGAGTTAGCTGTGAACCTTAGGGTTTTCCATTGCAGATTAAATCTTTGCTTCTTCAAGCATTACATTAACCATGCAGTCGAAACACAAATGAGGTTGCACATCTGTGAATGGGAACAGAATTTGGCCCTAAATATTTAAAGAATTTAAAAAAAATCATATTACATTAAGATATGAGAATCCTATCTATGTGTTACCACACAATGTATATTTTGGAGGATAGACAAAAGTTTAGCATAGCTTCATTCCCTTATAATTTCAGGGTCTGGAATCCAGTTGAAAATGTTTTCCTTTGTTTTTAAAACCCTTATGAACTTGCCGAAGTCAGTTTCTAGTACCTTTGCTTTCTCTATTTAACTTTCCCTGCTCAACATGTGCCCTTGCCATAATATCACCACTGGTGGTGTGAGGCCTGATTTGTAGTTCCTTTTGCTCAAACAGCTTTACTATATTTTGCAAGCTCATCAGCTTCCCATCTAATTTAAAATATCAGATGGAAAACATCTTTTCACCTTTGCCTATACTTCTTTCCTTTCCCATACCCATTATGATTACATATTGTTTTATCCTGTAGCTTTATCATCTAACTTTATTTGGTAGTAAGAAAGTTTTGGATACAGCTGGTATTATGCAATTAAAGTTGCATGATATTTGTAGCAAGTGATGAGTAAGGGAGAAAAATATAAATGAATGTAAGCGAGGGAATGGTCCCACTATTGTGGGGAACTTTCCTGGCTTCTGCACTACCCCGGTGAAGTGGGCTAGCGAAAGGATCTGAGTCCTCGCTCCCACTCCCTTTACCCAGAGGCCTCCCTGCCCTTGAGGGCTCCCCTTCCACTCTCCTGTCTGGCAGAGTCCTCGTAACCCCAACAAGGCTGGGCCCAGGATTCCTGGGGGGCTCGACCCCCAACCCTGCTGTGGTCACCTAGGACAGGGGCTAGGGTGTCCCCACTCCGGGGTACTCTCTCTGCACTGGGCACCTCCCTGACCCACTGATTATTCCATACAATTTAAAGCAAATACAAGTTGTTTAATTAACAATTGATCTAAAGAAAAGAATAAGGAAAAACGGGAAAGGTTAAAGGAAAACACATCACCCTGCTCTGTGGCAGGGAACATCACAAACAGTGTCTCTGGACATCAGGGCACTTCACAGTCTGTTCCTTGTAGGTCCCAAGTCTCCTTCTCAGGCCCTGGCTGTGCTGCAGGGATGCTGCGGGTTGGACACTTGCAATGGTGGTGGCCACACACCTCCGGGCTTTGAGTGGTGGGACCCTTCTTCCCAGCGTCAACCCCCCGTCAGGTTAAGGTCCCCCTCCCGGTCTGACCTGCAAGGGCCCTTGGCTAGGGGTGTCTTTCTGTGCTGGGCCCTTTGCCCAAGGTCCCCCTTTGGCTGGCCCCACTTGCTCACCACGCCTGGCTCTGTGACTGCGGCTCTGCTCCCAGCACAGGATCTGCTCTCCCTGGGCTGCGTCTCTGGC
>NW_020664435.1:13820022-13864702 GCF_002925995.2 Terrapene triunguis | reverse complement strand
ACAGGATCTGCTCTCCCTGGGCTGCGTCTCTGGCTCTGTGGCTGCGGTTCTGGCCCCTCTGGATCTGGCACAACTCTGCTCTCCAGCTCAGCTTGGGCTCCTGCTTTCTCCTTAGCTCGGCCCCACTCGGTCTGACCCAGGCAATTCCAACTCACACGGAGGACAGGACCCACCCTGGCCTCCTGTCTCGCTGATTAGCCTGCCCGCCCTGTCAATTAGGCTGACCTGGAGCATTGGCCTCTCGCCATTGTTCCTGGGGACTGTCTGTCTCAGGGTCCTGATTTCCCATCGACCCCTCCCCTTTTGGTGCTGGGAGCTAGCCAACCAAAACACCCCCACAACAGTCCCCTTACATGAACATCTCTAGAATATACCAGGTAGTTTACAAAACAGAACTACTCCTAATGACTAGAATTGCTTACTGTATTTTAAAGTGCAGCACTTTGAGGATTGTGTTTCCAATAAAAATTAAATAGCCATGTTTTGGTTTGGTGACCTGCTAATAGTACTATATATATATATGGAGATCAAATGGTTGAATTATGCCAAAGATTGTCAGGTAGCTGGAGGTGGTTCCCAACACTGAAGCAGTTTCAGTTCAATTTCTGAGAAAGGTCTCTTGTTCTGCTGGCCAGAAAAGTAGGAAAGCAGCTTAAAAGTTGATAAATTGACCCTGGGAGACAGAAGTATACGAGCCATAGTACTGTTTTTGCTGGGTCTCTAATAGATCAGAATCCTGTCCTCTGAACAGATAACTGATTAGATGAGAACTCCCTAATATGGAGGAAAAAAAGACATACCCTTGCAAGAGGCCTGATGAGGTGCTGACATAAAAGAAAACGGGGTACCCAGGATGAATGGTTCAGCAAAAATCTTCTCCTACGCATAGACCAATGTCTTGAATTACAACATCAGGTCATGTTTTCATCCATATAGGCATAGGGAATTGTTAGAAGGAAGAGTGAGACTTGATGGTGGTTTATGATGTCTGAGGAAAATATTGCTTCTAAGATTGTTTATTATGTTATGTTTATTATTATTATTAATTATTATTATATTATTAATATATGTTTATTATTATTATGTCTGGAAACAATATTGCTCCTAACGTATTTTCTCTTACAACAACTTATTTTAACAGAAAAGCGTCTTACAGAAAAATTAAACTCAGCACTGAGGCATTTTTAACCTTCTTCCAGTGGACATGGTACTTTTATTGAGAAGACTGAGAGGGGACATGATAACAGTTTTCAAGTATGTAAAAGGTTGTTACAAGGAGGAGGAAGAAAAATTGTTTTTCTTAACCTCAGAGGATAGGACAAGAAGCAATGGGCTAAAATTACAGCAAGGCGGTTTAGGTTGGACATTAGGAAAAACTTCCTAGCTGTCAGGGTGATTAAGCACTGGAATAAATTGCCTAGGGAGGTTGTGGAATCTCCATCATTGGGAATTTTTAAGAGCAGGTTGGACAAACACCTGTCAGGAATGGTCTAGATAATACTTAGTCCTGCCACGAGTGCAGGGGTCTGGACTAGATGACCTCTTGAGGTGCCTTCCAGTTCTATGATTCTGTGATTCAATGATTGGAATTCTGCTTTAAAGTACATCCATAAAATGTATCCTCCTCCAAATTTCAATATGGCTGCTTTTACATCTATATGATACTAGAATTTATGACCACAGATTAATGAGTAGATTAAAAATCTGTTGTAACCTGATGGGATGAAGCTAATCCAATTCAACTATACACCATGATTTTATGACACCCAGTTATTTAAAAGCACAAGTGTAATTAAGTAGAAGCATTTTCTGAGCAGTGGGATTGTCATGGCGACTAACACCTGATATGGCTACTCAGAGTAGCAGGTCCAGTGCAATAACACATTTTATTTTACTTTCTAAAGAAACTATGGCTTACATAGTCCATCAATTAAATTCATTCTGAAAAAAAGCATGACAGCTGTGGCAGTTATAAAACAGAGGTGCCTTGTTTCACTGAGTGACACTAATTATAGATAAGAGCTTTATAAACACACCTTTCTGTTCTCTGGACGCTGAACAACATACAGTGAAACTCTGGCATAACAAAAATGATGTCTATAAATAAATAAATAGAAAATAACTGTACTTATCTAATTGAACACAGATAAAAAAATAAATCAGGAACACTTAAGCTCATTTTTGATACAAAGTGTAATTTTCTACTCTTTTGGCAATGCTAAAAGTGTTCCGTTCCATTGGAGTTCTTCCATTTGTGGTATTCCAAGACTGGGTCTACACACAAGCATGCTCTGTTATAATTAGATTGGCCTCCTAAAACTGATTTGGTTATTTTGGTGCAAGTCTGTGTGTGGACACTCTTATTTTAGAATTAAAGTGGTTAAGCACTTTTAGCCACTTGTATTCTGAAATAAGTGTCCACACACAGATTTGCGCTCTAATAACTAAATCAGGCTTTAGAAAACTGATTTGGTTAGATCAGTGCAAGTATTATGTAGGCTAGGCCAATGTCTCAACCTTTCCAGACTACTGTACTCCTTTCAGGAGTCTGATTTGTCTTGCGTACCCACAAGTTTCACTTCACTTAAAAAAACTACTTGCTGCAAAATCAGACATAAAAATAGAAAAAAGTGTCACATCACATTATTACTGAAAAATTGCTTGTTTTCTCATTTTTACCATATCTTTATAAAATAAATCAATTGGAATATAAATATTGTATTTACATTTCAGTGTATAGTATATAGAGCACTATAAACAAGTCATTGTATGAAGTTTTAGTTTGTACTGACTTTGCTAGTGCTTTTTATGTAGCCTGTTGTAAAACTAGGCAAATATCTAGATGCCTTGATGTACCCCCTGGAAGACCTCTGCATTCCCCCAGGGGTACACGTACCCCTGGTTGAGAACAACTGGGCTAGGCCTATGAAGAAAGCTTTCTACCTATGTTAAATGATTGCTCTTTGAAATGGAGAAATACATTGCATTTATATGGCAGTATATCTTTACCATCATTATAGTCAGAGGTGTTTGAATGTGAACTCTGGAAGAAATAATTAAAAATATTCATACACATCTGTGGGTTGCAAATTAACTGAAATCACTAAATAAAACATGGTGCCAAAGAAAAAAACTGTTCAGTGTGCAGCAGTGGTCAGAAAAGCAAACAATGTTTGGCTGTAGAATGACCGTAATATAAAATAATACTGAAAATATTATGTCATATAAATTAGTTATATGTCTCATTGTGCCCATTGGTCCTGGGCACCATAACTGAAAAGTATATAGCAAAATTAGAAAGGGTCCAAGGATGGGCACTGAAATACTAAGTAATTTTTTTATGCATGAATTTGTGTTGGCTTATGCACCTTGGTGGTGGCAGAAATGCTGATACCAGACAAAGAAGCAGAGCTAGAATTGGCCTTTCACACACACTTAAGTATGTTGTAGAGTATGATAGATAATATTATGTGACTGCTCATCAGTAAATTTGTGCTTAAATATGACTTCTGTACTCTCAGTTTATGAGATAATGACTTAATTTGATGACTTCATGAGTACAACATTTAAAAAAAATGTATTGTGGTCCTCAATGCAGAAACATACTGACAGACTGAAATGAACCGATTTTCTGCTTGGGAAGGAAAGTATGATATACTTGCTAGGGGGACCAAATCCACCAACTCAATGTGGGGGCAAGGAGTGGGGGGGCTATAGCCACTCTTCCAGATTATGAACTGAAATTGCATGCTTCTCTTCCACCTTTACATGGCAACTGTAAAGTGTCATCAAGGAGCATTCCCCGGTCCTCAAATCCATCCTCTTACAATTTATGATCTGGTGGCACTACCACTCAGCTCCATGATGGGGATTAATTGGTGTGTAAAGTGTTCAGTAAGCCCTCCCTAACAGGGTGAATTTCACTCTAAGAAGCTTTGGAAGTCAATGTGCTGTACAATGGCTGCAGATAAACAGCCATTGATTTGTTACAATCCAGAGTTTTAACTGGGATGATATTTTTGGTCCAAAACACCTCCTACAAACTAAGCTAAACCTTCAAATTTGGAGCCCGTGTATGTTTTGGTTCTTCCGTCGCAAAAGGTCTTAATACCAATGCTCTGGAGATTTTCAATGTTCTTATTAATGAATAGATGACTGATGCTAAAGACACGGTAGTTGCTTCTGAAATTATGATGTGCAGGAGGAAGACTTCCCTTTTCCCTCCACTGTCTGTCTCTCTTTTCTCTTTCTGTATCAAATGTACTAAGTGGCTACTCATCTGTTTTGAGTAAATGCTTGATTTGGACAGTTATGCTGAAGAGGTCTGAGACAACCTGACAACTCACTGTTTCCCCCACTATTTGTGTGCAGTTTTCACTGAAAATACAGATATGCATATAGCATGGCACACAGCATCAGCCTCTAATGCAGGGGTGGGCAAACTTTTTGGCCCAAAGGCCACATCTGGGTGTGGAAATTGAATGCCGGGCCATGAATGCTCATGAAATTGGGGACTGGGTTGCAGGAGGAGGTGAGGGCTCTGGCTGGGGGTGCGGGCTCTGGAGTGGGGCCAGAAATGGGGAGTTTAGGGTGTGGGAGGGAGCTCTGGGCTGGGGCAGAGGTTGGGGGGTGTGTGTGGGAGGGCTCCAGCTGGGGGTGCAAGCTCTGTGGTGGGGCTGGGGATCAGGGGTTGGAGCTGCAGGAGGGTGCTCCAGGCTGGGACCATGGGGTTTGGAGGGCGGAAGAGTGATCAGGGCTGGGGCAGAGGGTTGGGGCGTGGGAGGGGGTCAGGGGTGCAGGCTCCAGCTGGTGCTTCCCTCAAGCAGCTTCCGGAAGCAGCAACATGTCCCATCTGCAGCTCCTATGCGGAAGCGTGGCCAGGCGCCTCTGCATTCTGCCCAGTCTGCAAGCACCACCCCTGCAGCTCCCATTGGCCGCAGTTCCAGGCCAATGGGGGCAGCACTTGGGGTGGGGGCAGCATGCGGAACCCCTTGGCTGCCCCTACACGTTGGAGCCAGAGGGGGGACATGCTGCTGCTTCCAGGAGCCATGTGGAGCCACGGCATGCGTGAAGCAGGGCAAGTCCTCGACCCCGCTCCCCAGTGGGAGCTTGAGGGCCGGATTAAAATTTCTGAAGGGCCGGATGCAATCCCCGGGCCGTAGTTTGCCCACCCCTGCTCTAATGTGACCCCAATTAGCTGTGGAGGGTGCTTCCTCTACGGGAAGCTCACTGATGAGGACTCCTTTGTATTAGAAGACATCATAGGAAAAGAAGGAAAGGAAGATCCCAATTTAAAATGTATTCAAAGCTTACTGAGGCTCATGTTTAGTTCTGTACAAAGCTTGGGGGGCAAGTCTGGGGCAATTATTTTTGGAAACACAAGGCTATGCCCTGGCTTCTGTGTTTCTTAACATGAGGAAATGCAAAGTTTTATTTCTGTAAAATTATTATCCTTTATTTAAAGAGGAGCAGTATTATTAAAACCAATAGGCCCTAATTATTTCAAGATTTGGGATACAGATAATTATTCTGAATTACCTTTCAAACACTGATAATCTTACATGTTCCATCAAGGGCTTTCTCAAACCTTTATGGAGTCATTTGTGTAAACATATTGACTATCAGATCTGAATTCTTACCTGAAGAGATGAACCATGTTTAAGGTTAGCAGTGAGACAGGACAGGACATGCATTGTTGTCCTACAATTGCACATTTTGAGTATGAGGCATGAGGTCAAAGGCCAAATGTCTTTAATTATCTAAGAAGTACAATTGCAGGACAACAATGCACACCCCAGAGTGCTTTATTGGGATCGGAAAATGGGTTTGTGTTATTTTGGAGGTGTGGGGGGGAAAGAGAAGAAGATTGATAAAGATACACAAATTATTTCAGAATCTATATTCTGACAAGTTTGTTGCACTTGTGCAGTTGCTGTACCATAATCACACAGCTATAATAACCCACTATTAACCAGTCAGGTTACCCAGTTTCCAAATAACATTTTACGTTTGTTTTTTCTCTAACTCCTGAGTACAGCACATTAAAGGAATTGTAAATGAACTTCATTATAAGATAGGGTAAAACAAGGCACTTAGCCTGACAAAGGCCTAAACAACTGAAACACTGGCAACCAGGCAGCTTGCAAAAAAACATTGGTTCTTTGATCTTTGTTACACAGAAATAAACATGAAGGTCCATGTGCCTTTTCTATGATATGAAGAAGTTTATTTTTTACTCCAGTTTGCCCTGGAGTTGTGGAGACCCTTAAATACACGCCATTTGGAAATATGACTGTTTACTTTGTGTTACCCCTGTAAATTAAAACCACAAATAAAAACATCAAGAGGAAAATTGATTAGAATAGAATAAGTACACTATAACCCTCAAATGAAAAGGGCTGGGGGGGAGAGGGGAGGAAGTGTGCTAAAGACTTTGACCTCATTCTATAGTTTTTGATTCATCATTTCTAAATGGTCATAACTTAGATGTTCTAGATATTTTCAATTATTATTTTTAGACAGAAAACAAACCCCAGTTTCTTCAAACCCTATTTTATGGAACTTGTCTTTGAGTCATTGGAAAAGTCATTCTATCATGTCTAGAAACAATTTTTATTCACAGCACATGTCTGGAAAGAAAATAAACAACTATTAGTTCCTACTATAGTTCTTCATATCAAACCAGTTTAAACCAATATAATTAGTCCTTCAATTTAAAAAAATAAAAATGTAAAGATGTGAGATTACAAGTATGAGTTGCCAAGTGTTATTTTGCCTTAACTACTTTTTCTACACTTGTGCCATCTATTACAAGATATGGGTTTCAAGTGACTAAATTCAGCAGCAAGCTTGCGAGGTTGAAGAGCTTTCCATTCAGTGTTTAATATAGAATTTTTAAATTAGTGCACCAGTAAAACAAATGATTAAAGCAGTATGTCAGCGGCAGTAAGTACATTTGGGACGATCTGAGTGACTTACCTTAGTTTTACACTTGTGGAAAGGGGACTGTGGGGAGAGCATTCTCAGTGGAGGGCTGAGGGCTACAGAACTTGTTACCACCGGCGATTAAGCAGAGCCGGAGTCGGGTGTAACCTGTACCCTGAGAGTGGCAAGAGGTGCCTATTCAAGAAGACATTTCCCAAATAGCTCTCCCCTCACTCCCTTTGTAAATTCTACATTGCAGTCATTTTGTCTTACTTAAAAGTTATTTAACAAAGAATATTTTGTGATTTAAAAATAAAGATGGGGGCCAGATCATCAGCTGATATAAATTGTCTTGGCTTCTTTAACATCAATAGAACTACGCTGACTTACACCACCTGAGGGTCTGGTGCAAAAATTATAAAATATCATTAAAATATTATTACGTTTTAAGCAAAAAATAGTTTAGGTAAACAATTTAACAAAGTTTCTGTCAAAGAAATTCAGGTTGTCAGCTTGGTCCATAGCGAAATGAGCAGTTAATCTCAGTATACCAGAAAAAAAGGAGAAAAAAAATCCATCTGAAACATTGTTTTCTCCTCCATTTCTTGGAAAATGTATTTGCTAACTTGGTATGGCTGTCATGTCTGATCTGAAATGCAGAATTTTTGTATTATTGTTTGCCATCTTCAGGGAAGTTATTCTAGGAAAGCTAAAGTAAAAGGCAGGTCTTGTATTTAGCTCTGAAGGTGGTAAGAGATGTGGTCAAGGGCTGATGGACCACTGCCAAGTATGATCCTGTGCCCTGATACTGCAGATCAGCATCTTAGGATAAAATACACAGAGTACTGTACCAGAAAATCACATAGCTGTTGAGGCAGGCCATGATCGTAGGCTGTTCCTAAGATAACTGATCAAGATCATGGGTGAAATCCCTGGCCCCATTGAAATCAATAGAACTCAGGAATTTAAATTATATTAGGTACCTGCCAGAGGTGTATATGGGGCACTGGGGTTATGTTAGTTAGAAGACTGCCTGCCTGCCACATGTTATACCATATGGAACTTTTCATGGTGTTTTCCCTTTCAATTCCAGATACAACATTGAGTGAAATTTAGAAATTCACTAACTTGTGTTTTTAATGTCACAACCACTAAACAATACAAATTAGAGAGGCAAGACACCTCATGAAAGTGATCATATTTGGAGCTTTAAAAAAAATTAAAGAATATCATATATATATATATATATATTGAATACTGCCATTAGCTTATTCAGCTGGAATTTTATAATGAGCATAATTATAGGTAAGTTGTGGAAAGCTCTAAACAATAAAAAAATTCTTCAGCAATGTAATTAATTATATTTTATCTCTTGTCTAATGTTGGCCATGCATTTCTCTTACTAAAATGTGGAACATAAAAGATTTGTAGGTGTTGAGTTTTACTGTAGAGGGTGCTATTGTTAATGACAACCACACTAAGAATGAAGTATAAAATATAGAGAAAATTATAGTGTATAAAAGAAGAAAAAAGGCAGAACTATTTATATGTGCCCTTTTTCTTAATAAACATCGCTCAACTGTTTTTTTGTCTGAAGAGTGCTTACAATTTTTTCTAAACGAAGGCCTGTTTTTATGGTCTGTACTAATAGTATGCTTTATGTCCTGCATTGATACTGTACTTTATGCACTGTTGTAATGTGCTAAAAGATTTGTTCATCACTAAGAGTCCAGTTACTCTGATTAATCTGGAATTCTTGTTACCAGGTAACTTACTCTCACAGATTCGTTGTTGTATGATATTTTATGTCAAGTGGATTTTTTTTAAAAGAAGTTTTTTTTTTTAATTAAGACACATGGCACAGCAGATCTTTCTGGTATACTATGAATGAATGAACAATTTACTTCTTTATCTTAAGTGTTTTGCTTTTTAATGTCTAATTTTTGGTTTTTTACTTTCTGCCATTTGTAACATTGATGCAGAAGCTTAACAATAGGTTTGTTTGTATGTTTCCATGTTGGTTTTATCCTTTTCAGAAAATACAGTTTTTATTCTTTGTTTCTTATGGCAGCCCAGACAAAAAAGGTATACTTCATTACTTTGTTTCTATAGCATCGATTATGTTAATACTGTATCTCTCAGAATATGATTTATTTGTGAAAGCATAGCATAAAATATTGCATAGTAGTTCTTATAAAGAGATACATTTAAAAACAAAATCTCAGACAGGACAGTAGGTTGCTTATTTGTTTGTTTTAAACAAAATTTTAAAGGACATTCCTCTCCAGTTTTTAAAGAGCTTGAAATTTTGCTCTGAAATTGAGCAGGCTCTCTCTAATTCTCTGTGTTTGATTTTATTTTGCTCTTTTTGTCTTAATACTTTATAAATAACAAAATTTGACTTAGATTAATACAAATTGTAAAGGTTCTCTTATAAAATGTGAAAAGTCATTGCAGACTTCTGCACTTTTCCAACATGAAATAAATAAAATTAGGAACTGATCATTAATCATCCCGGAAGAGGAAGACCACCATAAAGTCTAAAAAAGTACAGTAGGGTTATTTGTTGATAATAATAAAACAAAGTATATAGCAATATCCTTATACATTCTTATTAGCTGTAGTGTTGTCTTCCTTAATCAATTCAAGATGTCTTTAGGCTCCTTATTCATTCCATCTCACTATTTGCCTAGCTACCCTCATCTACATTCAGATTTTCAATGTCTTGAACAGCAGTCATTTTCAGCAAATTTGTTTTTAGAGAAGGGTTTATCCCCTGTTGGAAAAGAACTATGATTAAACTCCTTTAACAAAAAAAGTACAGCGTCTTACTCCAAAATCATTATCTCCTTCTGAGAGAGCCATCTATTCAGGAACAGACAGATTCAGCACTCCCTCTCCCTCAATATCCTTTCAGACAAAGTCCCTGTTTGTAATTTCTTTCCTGGGTCATCAACAACTTCAGTAATTGCCTACTGTATGCTCCAGTAATCCTCATAGAATTTCTCCAACATCTCCGGTACAATGTTCTTCCTCTTAAAATCTGCATCTCACATATTCTCCTCAGCAGAGATGAAATTTATGGTCAAACATCTGGGCCCCTTGAAGGCAAAACTTCAATGGTGTCAGGATTTTATCCTGGATCTTCATCTTCCCCTTGTTTTTCCAGCAAACTTGGTTCCTGTCTTTTCTGGCTTCTTACAAATAATAAGATCTCAGTAATAGCTCATACTGCTAGCTCCACATCCTATTCACTATTGCACAATATTAGTCAGACAAATTTTAAATCTCTGTATTTTCTAGGTAGTTTTTCTACAGAAAACCAACTCTAGAAGAAAACATAAAATCATCACTGATAAAGTTTACAGATGACACAAAAATTGGGGGAGTGGTAAATAATGAAGCGGACAGGTCAATGATAGAGAGATATCTAGAGTGCTTGGTAAACTGGCTGCCAGCAAACAGTATGCATTTTCATACAGCTAAATGTAAATGTATACATCTGGGAACAAAGAATATAGGCCATACTTACAGGATGGGGGACTCTATCTGGGAAAGCAGTGACTCTGAAAAGTATTTTGGGGTGTTAGTGAATAATCAGCTGAATATGAGTTCCCTATGTGACACTGTGACCAAAAGAGTTAATATGACCCTGAAATACATAAACAGGGGAATCTCAAGTAGGAGTAGAGAGGTTATTATACCTCTGTATTTGGCACTGGTACAATCACTGTGTCCAGTTCTGGTGCCCACAATTCAAGAAGGGTGTTGATAAATTGGAGAGGGTTGAGAGAAGAGCCACGGGAACGATTAAAGGATTAGAAAATATGCCTGATAGTGTCAAGGAGCTCAATCTACTTAGTTTAACAAAGAGAATGTTAAGGGGTGAATTGATAACAGTCTGTAAGTACCTACATGGGGAACAAATATTTAATAATGGGCTCTTCAGTCTAGCAGAGAAAGGTAGAACACAATTCCACAATTCAATGGCTGGAAGTTGAATCAAGACCAATTCAGACTGGAAATAAGGCAGACATTTTTAATGGTGAGAGTAATTAACCATTGGAACAATTTACCAAAGGTTGTGGTGGATTCTCTATCACTGACAATTTTAAAATCAAGATTGGATGTTTTCTAAAATATGTGCTCTAGGAATTATTTTGAGGAAGTCTGATGGCCTGTACTACACAGGAGATCAGACTAGATGATCACAATGGTTGCTTCTGGCCTTAGAATCTATGAATCTAGCACTGTCTAACCATTCCCTTTCCATTCTGGTCCCTGTGGTCTTTACAGCCTTGTTTATTTCATATGCTGTTGTGATGAGTGTTCCACTCAAATGAGCTCTTCTAGCATCAAAATTACATCAGTCTTTCCCTTCCCCTTCTCAACTACTAAAACAAAAATTCAACACAGTTTAGTTATGGAACTTCATACAAATAAGTTCTGTCTCTTTTTCTCATTCTGCTCCTGTGGTTCCTAGAGACCTTTCAAGCCAGCCCTTGCTATAGTATGCTATAGCCTGATTTTCAGAGGCACTGTATGGTTGAAGGCCCCCAAGTAGACAAAGTCTGAGGATATTTAGGTGCACCCATCTTCCCTAGCTTTCCGCACTCTCTGATGATACCTAGTTCTTCATTCTAGGTTATCGTTGTACCCTAACCTTTCTCTCTGAACTGAGTTAGAGACAGTAGTTTCATTGGGCCTGATCTTCACAATCATTCAAACAAAACTCCCTTGAAATCAATGGGAGTTTTTCCTGAGATGGACATCAAAATATGGATTTTATAATGTTGTATTTGGGCTACTCATAAATATTTCCTACAAATCTTCCTCTATTTCATGGCAATGTAAATGGGTAACCCCTTCAGTAACTTTTATATGACTTTACGTACTTGCAATTTACCTTAATTCTTGCTTAAGAGAAGCAAGTGCATCACTTCCAAAAGGAGGATCAGAGTCTGCTATTTCATTCTGGTGTATCTGTTTGAAAAGTGAGATCTCTTAATTTTTTTTCTCCTTTTATTTTAAAATGCCACAGCATGTTCCTATCTTACCTAACTTTGCTAATGACCAAGGTTCAGTTATTTCTGGATAGTAGTCTACCGTTTGCAAGTTTAAATAATACTTTGGAATGTGCTGTTTTCACAGCTCACACAGTAGTTCACTCATATTCCCATATTTATTTAGATAATGGAATTCATAATCTCATTGAAATAGACTTTTTAGAGATCCTGCAGTGCCTTTTCTATCTGCTTATCTTAAATTCTGCATTGCTGATGCACTATCTTCAGAACATGGAACATGTGGCTTGATATAAGGGTTGGAAGAAAAAAAATCAGAGAAAAAGAGCACACCCTGTACAGCTGAGCAGCTGTTTTACTTCTTGCTTTTTTGTCATTTTCATGTTTTGTCTTAATTTTCTCTATACTACTGCAGTCATGTTGTCAGGAAAATGCAGTTGAAACTCTGAGGAAAGCAAATATCTGGCCTGCACTATTTGCAGGTATTATCAACTTGGGTTAACCAAACCCACACGTGCATTACCTTGGATGGTACTCAAAGATATCTAGGCAGGCTAGATATTTCTCTGTATCAACCAAGGAGCAAAATGTTATGAGGATGACAATAATATAGACAGATAAGAGTAAGGCTAACTATTACATAACATACAAATCTTAAGAGATGTTTGTTCAATATCAGCTATGAAAACAATATGATACAGTATGTTCTATAAAGAGTCAATTTTATGCATAAACTAGGCAAGTTTAATGTATACAGTTCTGAAAAGATGTACTACAAAATATAAATCTAAAATTCAATGTGTACCACACACACAAGTATCAATTTTATTTAATATTATTCTAGGAGTGACCAATAGTGGGATTATTGCCAGAGTCTCAGTTCTCTAAAACATTTGCAAATATCTCAGAGTATTTTGCTTTATTTTTTTCCTGTGCGGTCAGCAGCTAACCACTGTGACATATTAATGATTGATTGCAGACATGGGATAAAATCCTGGCCCCACTGATGTCCGTGGAAATTTTCCTATAAACTTCAGTGGGGCCAGAATTTCACTGCTAGCTTTGTGGCAGTGAAACAAACACGATTCTATACTTCATTTTAATCAAAAAGCGTACTTTTTGGGTATGATACTATTTTTTTGGACAGACTGTAGGGCTCTTGTTTTTCTTTTGCTGGCATTTTTGTACCTGTTGGAGGGGTATGTAATAAAGTCAAAGTACTCTAGAGCAGATGTTTTCCTATGTGGATTTAATTCTATAATACTTACTACAGTACATCATCCTAAATAAAAAATTGTAAATTACACATTTTTCATAAACTAGTAATATGACCTCTATGTCACAAATATGAAAACAGCATGTAATTTATATAGTCATGATGTCAGTAGCATATTATTTAAGTTTTTAATGGGAGACGAGGCTTAACAATACAGGAACAGTTTTACTATGTTTTATTTTAAATGGAAAACAACTTTAAATGTTAGGCTGCCATTATTTCTTTTTCATATTGTCAGAATTACTCTTTTAATTTGTTTAAAGCAAAATAAAACTGAATATTGCATAGCAATTTTGAGTGAAATCTGGTCCCACTGAAGTCAATGGCAAAACTCCAGTTTACTTCAATGGTGCCAGAGCTTTGCCCTTATGCCTCCGATATTTTGTCATTTTACATTGCAATTGCATGTTGCATGTTGACTCTTGAAGTGTCCTCCTTCAGAGCACTGACCTACACTAAAGAATAAGGGAGAAATTCAACCCTCCCTGTGCAAAGCCCAACAAAACAGACTGTACAGAGAACTGTTGTAGAGCTTGTAAACCCACCACTTCTAAACTATGGGGGGACAGCATTACACTCCCTTTGCAGCTCCAGGCTGTGGGATAAAAAATTAACCCTAGTCTGACACACCAGGATGCAATCCAGACTAGTGAGGGGGTATGTCACTCCGGCTCTGCAACCTTGTGTACCTTACAAAGCCTTGCTTCAGTAACTCCCACCTGAGCCACTCACCAACAGCCTTCCAGCATACAAGCCACACCCTGAGTGTCTGTGTGTAACTGCAACCTGCCAGCCACACTTGGGTTACACTCTGGCTTTTACCAGCCTTGGTTATTTTTGCAGGTTGACCTCAATGCACTCCCAGTCCAGGATTTTTACCCCAGCCCTCTCCTGGATAGTAAAAATATATTCAGTCTGTTATTCCTTTAAGGTTCTCAAACTATGGAGCAGGCCTCCCAAGGGAGGCACAGGAATATGGCAAGGGAGGTGCGAGCTGAATGCTTTTTTATTTTTAAGAGCTCTGGCTATCAGCCCCAGGTGGATGGCCTCATGCAGCACACCTGGGAGACACAGACAAAGGGGACAGCTGGAGCCACACCACCTGAGCTTGGGCTTTGCTTCCCACCCCTTCTCTCAGTCTCTCACCGGTAAGCAGCCTGGGCTTGGGTTCTCCTTCCCCCTCCCTCAATCTCTCACCGGGAGGCAGCCTAGGCTCAGGCTCTCCTTCCCTCACCCCAATCCCTCCCCTGGAGGTAGCGGGGCTCTGGATTTCAGTCCTCGGGTGGCAGCAGCAGTGGAAAAGTAAGGGTGGCAAGAGGGCACTAAGTCTGCTGCGAAAAGTGATTGCCACCCTTACTACTGTGCTGCTGGTGGTGTGGTGTTGCCTTCAGAGCTGCGTGCCTGCCCAGCAGCCACTGCTCTCCGCTCTGCCTTCAGAACTGGGTGGCAGTGTATGTGACAGGTCTGTTTGACTAGTTTGATGCTATGTGAGTCTGAAGATGCTTTTTAACATCATACAGGGAGAAATTCATAACTTTACACACAATGGTGCTACAGACATTTTACCATGATATTACTAATCAGCAAGATATGAGTTTTCAAATGATACCTCACAAGGCATACCTTGTACAAAGATTATTACAATAGCATGTAGGGTGCGAATGCAGGAGTGCATTGCGTCACACCCAGCCTACCTGGACCTCTATACTGAAGGTCATGGCGCCTCAATCAGCATAAGTCAATGACCGTTCCATCAACCATCCCTAGTCTGGTTTTATACAGTGCAGAATTCCTTTCCTGATGTGCAGTGGCCTTCTTGAAAGGCTACTCTACCCATGTTCCCACATACACAGTGCCGCTATGGTGATTCTGTGGCATGGAAGGCCTTGTACGGGCCTTCAACAAGGGGTGGTTTTTACCCCAAAGGCATTTTAAAAAAATATTTCTGACCTGGTTAGTTTGTAGAGGAGTTTGAGACAGAGTATGTGTGTGTTTGCAGATTTTCATGAAAAAAACCCCCCTCTAATCTCTTTTTGACACTTTCCCCCCAAAATGTAGGATTTTCTCACAAAATGTTGAGGCAATGGATTTGTTCTGTTGAATCATATGAAAGTGCAAACAAACCATCTTCACACCACATTTTGGGAGGAAGAGATTGGGAGAGAAAGTGTCAAACATTATATATATATTCACAATAGTTTGTGATTTTTTTTTTGTTATGTTTTCCCAACCACCTATGACTTTTATGTGTAAAGTAGCAGCTAAATACAGCTGTGGTTCAGCTGCATTAAAAACTAGAGATGGGACAAGCTGAGGCGCATTTGAATTCATGGAACAATTTACACTTAAGGTTTCTCTTGCTCAGTTAATGACTTCCAAACTAGGCATGCAGATGCTAGAGCAACTGGTATGTTATAAGGACCTAAATAGAAGGAGGGGGGAGGAAATCCCCTTTCCCCCATTTAATTATTATCCTGTCTTTAGAATTGCAAGGGCAATAAAATATACAAACATGCAGTGGTGAACTCCGGGACTGCGCTGGCCAAGGACAGCAATTGTGAGTGGGGTACAGAGAAGGGATGGGCACGTTAAAGGGACTTTTGGGTTGCTGGACTTAAGACCCTGAGGGGAAAAGGACACTGCCCAAACATGCAGACTCCTACATTACCTAAAAAGCATGCATTAAACCAGCGTCTCCATGCATGTAACAGTAAACCAGTGCCTAATCATATCCAAACTGCAGCTAAGAGTATTTGTTAAACCAGCCTCACATTGCAAAAAAGGAATGTTGAAAAGTGAATTAAATATATACGTATTTTAAAAAACTGGTCATACGGGAGCTCTTTTGGGGCAATAACAATGCATTTTTTATATTTGGCAAATGCCTAACATCACGGGTGTTGCCAAAAACATAATATATAATAATAGACTCTAAGTGTGCTGATAGGCATTCAAACGATCAGATAGTTCAGATACTTCTCTGAACTATCTGAACTTCTTTGAACTCAGTTAAAACTGAAAAGGTTTTGGGGAGAATTTTTAGTTGAATACTTGTTTCATGGGAGAGGGAAGCCATTTTTTCACAATTTATTTGTTTCAAAAACTGTGACCATCTCTGCATGTGAGTAGTCCCATTGACTTTTGGGAATACTTGCATGCTTAAACTTAGGCATATGCTTAAGTTCCTTGAATTTTCCTTCTGTGGAGAGAATGAATTGTCTGCTATGCTCTTCCACTGTCTTCTAGTGGCCTGAGAAAACATGTTAAAATGACTTCTGCTGGACACATGGGACTGTTTCATTCAGTCAAGGATCCTCAGAAAACATTGAGCCATGTGATTAAATCCAACTGTCCCAATTGTCCCAAACAAACAAAAATCATTCTCAAAAAAGCCTCACATTAAAATAATACTAAATAAGAAGCCCTGAAGTCAGATTTTAAAAAATTGATAACAATTCTGTAAGCATAAAACTGATTGACCCTAATCTAACATTTCAACACTAGTGATGATCAATAGTTCTTTTAAGGGATCCTGAAACCTATCAGTCACAACTAAAAACCTGCCAAGTTCTTGTCTAATACTCAGTATTAAATATATTTCAAATTACTCTGCTAATAAGTATTAATATAGAGATGTCCTCTATTTACAATAAAATCAGGGGCAATAAAATCAAAAATATGCACTTTAGTCACATATAAAGCAAACCTCTAGCTGTTAATAAAGCCGTACTGCTGCTGCACACATGCATTTCACTCTCTTACATGTGTAAATTTAGCTCATGCTGATCTGGAGTTCCAAACTTTACCCTCAATAACTATTTCAATATTTTCTTTATATAAAAAAGCATGTACCGCCATGGTAATAGGTAACCGTTATGCTCTTCTTGATACAGGAAAGAAGGAATCACCCCCTACAGTAAAGGAGGAGAAGCCTCGTATCCCTAAGGCTGGGAGGTCTGCTGCCACCACTGCGAATGGGAAACGTAGGGTAGTGGTGGTCGGAGACTCTCTGCTCAGGGGGACGGAGGCGCCCATCTGTCGCCCTGACATTTCATCTCGGGAGGTATGCTGCCTGCCGGGAGCCCGTATCCGAAATGTTACGGAGGCATTGTCGAGGATTATCCAGCCCTCTAACTACTATCCCATGCTACTCATCCATGTGGGCACAAATGATACTGCGCGGTGTGACACTGAGCAGATCAAGAGTGACTACAGGGCTCTGGGAGTACGGGTGAAGGAGTTTGGAGTGCAGGTGGTATTCTCTTCGATTCTTCCTGTCAAAGGTAGAGGCCCGGGCAGAGACAGATGCATCATGGAGGTGAATGCCTGGCTGTGAAGATGGTGTCACCAGGAGGGCTTTGGCTTCCTCGACCACGGGATGCTATTCGAGGAAGGACTGCTAGGCAGAGATGGCGTTCACCTTTCGAGGAGGGGAAAGACCCTATTTGGACACAGACAGGCTAACCTAGTGAGGAGGGCTTTAAACTAGGTTCGACGGGGACAGGTGAGCAAAGCCCACAGGTAAGTGGGGAACATGGAGACCTGGGTCAGAAACGAGAGGGAGTGTGGGCTATATTGGCAGAGAGAAAGGAGGGTCAGGACAAAACTGGGAGGCAAGATCAAACCAGTATCTTAGATGCCTATATACAAATGTGAGAAGTATGGGTAATAAGCAGGAAGAACTGGAAGTGCTAATAAATAAATACAACTATGACATTGTTGGCAACACTGAAACTTGGTGGGATAATACACATGATTGGAATGTTGGTGTGGATGGGTACAGCTTGCTCAGGAAGGATAGACAGGGGAAAAAGGGAGGAGGTGTTGCCTTATATTAAAAATGTACACACTTGGACTGAGGTGGAGATGGACATAGGAAACGGAAGTGTTGAGAGTCTCTGGGTTAGGCTAAAAGGGGTAAAAAACAAGGGTGATGTCATGCTAGGAGTCTACTACAGGTCACCTAACCAGGTGGAAGAGGTGGATGAGGCTTTTTTTAAACAACTAACAAAATCATCCAAAGCCCAAGATTTGGTGGTGATGGGGGACTTCAACTATCCAAATATATGTTGGGAAAATAACACAGTGGGGCACAGACTATCCAACAAATTCTTGGACTGCATTGCAGACAACTTTTTATTTCAGAAGGTTGAAAAAGCTACTAGGGGGGAAGCTGTTCTAGACTTGATTTTAACAAATAGGGAGGAACTTGTTGAGAATTTGAAAGTAGAAGGCAGCTTGGGTGAAAGTGATCATGAAATCATAGAGTTTGCAATTCTAAGGAAGGGTAGAAGGGAGAACAGCAAAATAGAGACAATGGATTTCAGGAAGGCGGATTTTGGTAAGCTCAGAGAGCTGATAGGTAAGGTCCCATGGGAATCAAGACTGAGGGGAAAAACAACTGAGGAGAGTTGGCAGTTTTTCAAAGGGACACTATTAAGGGCCCAAAAGCAAGCTATTCCGCTGGTTAGGAAAGATAGAAAATGTGGCAAAAGACCACCTTGGCTTAACTACGAGATCTTGCATGATCTAAAAAATAAAAAGGAGTCATATAAAAAATGGAAACTAGGACAGATTACAAAGGATGAATATAGGCAAACAACACAGGAATGCAGGGGCAAGATTAGAAAGGCAAAGGCACAAAATGAGCTCAAACTAGCTACAGGAATAAAGGGAAACAAGAAGACTTTTTATCAATACATTAGAAGCAAGAGGAAGACCAAAGACAGGGTAGGCCCACTGCTCAGTGAAGAGGGAGAAACAGTAACAGGAAACTTGGAAATGGCAGAGATGCTTAATGACTTATTTGTTTCGGTCTTCACCGAGAAGTCTGAAGGAATGCCTAACATAGTGAATGCTAATGGGAAGGGGGTAGGTTTAGCAGATAAAATAAAAAAAGAACAAGTTAAAAATCACTTAGAAAAGTTAGGTGCCTGCAAGTCACCAGGGCCTGATGAAATGCATCCTAGAATACTCAAGGAGCTAATAGAGGAGGTATCTGAGCCTCTAGCTATTATATTTGGAAAATCATGGGAGACGGGAGAGATTCCAGAAGACTGGAAAAGGACAAATATAGTGCCCATCTATAAAAAGGGAAATAAAAACAACCCAGGAAACTACAGACCAGTTAGTTTAACTTCTGTGCCAGGGAAGATAATGGAGCAAGTAATTAAGGAAATCATCTACAAACACTTGGAAGGTGGTAAGGTGATAGGGAATAGCCAGCATGGATTTGTAAAGAACAAATCATGTCAAACCAATCTGATAGCTTTCTTTGATAGGATAATGAGTCTTGTGGATAAGGGAGAAGCTGTGGATGTGGTATACCTAGACTTTAGTAAGGCATTTGATACGGTCTCGCATGATATTCTTATCGATAAACTAGGCAAATACAATTTAGATGGGGCTACTATAAGGTGGGTGCATAACTGGCTGGATAACCGTACTCAGAGAGTTGTTATTAATGGTTCCCAATCCTGCTGGAAAGGCATAACAAGTGGGGTTCCGCAGGGGTCTGTTTTGGGACCGGCTCTGTTAAATATCTTCATTAACGACTTAGATATTGGCATAGAAAGTACGCTTATTAAGTTTGCGGATGATACCAAACTGGGAGGGATTGCAACTGCTTTGGAGGACAGGGTCATAATTCAAAATGATCTGGACAAATTGGAGAAATGGTCTGAGTTAAACGGGATGAAGTTTAACAAAGACAAATGCAAAGTGCTCCACTTAGGAAGGAAAAATCAGTTTCACACATACAGAACGGGAAGAGACAGTCTAGGAAGGAGTACGGCAGAAAGGGATCTAGGGGTTATAGTGGACCACAAGCTAAATATGAGTCAACAGGTTGATGCTATTGCAAAAAAAGCAAAAATGATTCTGGGATGTATTAACAGGTGTATTGTGAGCAAGACACGAGAAGTCATTCTTCAGCTCTATTCTGCTCTGGTTAGGCCTCAGCTGGAGTATTGTGTCCAGTTCTGGGCACCACATTTCAAGAAAGATGTGGAGAAATTGGAGAGGGTCCAGAGAGGAGCAACAAGAATGATTAAAGGTCTTGAGAACATGACCTATGAAGGAAGGCTGAAAGAATTGGATTTGTTTAGTTTGGAAAAGAGAAGACTGAGAGGGGACATGATAGCAGTTTTCAGGTATCTAAAAGGGTGTCATAAGGAGGAGGGAGAAAACTTGTTCACCTTAGCCTCTAAGGATAGAACAAGAAGCAATGGGCTTAAACTGCAGCAAGGGAGGTCTAGGTTGGACATTAGGAAAAAGTTCCCAACTGTCAGGGTGGTTAAACATTGGAATAAATTGCCTAGGGAGGTTGTGGAATCTCCATCTCTGGAGATATTTAAGAGTACGTTAGATAAATGTCTTTCCGGGATGGTCTAGACAGTATTTGGTCCTGCCATGCGGGCAGGGGACTGGACTTGATGACCTCTCGAGGTCCCTTCCAGTCCTAGAATCTATGAATCGCTGGGCTACTAGAAACAACACACACACAAAATATAACAACTGTAAGCAGAGTCTGAATGAGCTCTCCCCTGACATCTAGTGGTTAGCTGTGGAAAAAGACTTCAGGTCTCGTTTGCATGGACACACTCACCCTGCCTAGGTGCTTAGCATGATGGGATTGCTTGCTCAAATGATCACTTGTGGTTGGTGTTGGATCCCCAGTCTCCTTGTTATTGGGGCAGGAGTAATAAAGGGTTGTTATCCTTGTTGTGTGAACCAAGGGCAGCAGAACTGTACCTGGCATACCCCAATGGAGAGACTCACTCTCAACTGAATGGCACTCGCTAGGCAGGGGACATGGGTTCCAAAGCCCAGTGAGTGGAGAGGGGGGGACTTGTACCTGGTGGTGTGGGTCCTGTTCAAGGGTCTTCAGACTGTATTTGACTCTTCCTCTCTCAATGGTATAATAAAAGAGCTAATTTAGATTGACTTATTAGACCTACTTTCTTATAGTGTCTCTATTGCAAGAGATTGTCCAGTGTGAACCAGCAGCGAGGCTTCCCCACTAACAGCTGAACTCACTGAAAACTGTGTTAAGTGGGGGGCCCAGAAGACATCTTTGTGGGGGGCCAGCAGGTTGGCTGGTGGAGAGGCACGGCAAGCAGCCAGCAGGGTGACTGGTGGAAAGGCACGGCAAGCAGGGCAGCTGGTGGAGAGGCGTGACAAGTGGCCAGCAGGAAGGCTGGTGGAGAAGTCCAGAGAAGAGCCCTGCAGAGGTGTGGCAATTGGCCGTTGGAGCAATGAGTGAGTGCCTGAGCAGTGGAGTGTGTAAGGTACCTCATTTACACCCCCCCCCCCAGGTTAGGTGGTGAACTCTGGGGCTGTACTGGCCAAGGACAGCAACTGTGAGTGGGGTAGAGAGAAGGGATTGGCACATTAAAGGGACTTTTGGGTTGCCCGACTTAAGACCCTGAGCGGAAAAGGACCCTGCCCAACTTACTTGGGGGTGGGTCTTTTGCTCATGGTTTATGTTTATGAGCTCTAGTAGCAGGGTTTTCCCAAATTAATGCTGAGTTACTTCCCTTCTTTTATTAAAAGTTTTTGCTACTCTCAGACTCTGTCCTTGCGAGAGGGGAAGTATTGCCTCTTAGAGGTGCCCATGGGGTGGTGTGTAATTGTCCCAGGTCACTGGGTGGGGGCTAGAGCTGGTTTTGTGTTGTATTGTTGAAAAGGAACCCCTAGATACTGAACCTGGCCCTTGTTGCTGCTGACTTCACCTGGCAGAAGGGCTACACAACAAATCAACATTGTAGATCAATGCCACCTTTGTAGTACTTAAGGTTGAATCTCACTTTCTGTTTAAAAGTTAATTATTCTAAGTGCTCTAAAATCCACATGCTTAATCTGTCTAGAAATTTGCTGTGCCTCATGAAAGCGCGGCAGTACGGTTAGTGGTCCAAATTTGAGGTTTTTTGAAGAAAGTGTTCCTGATATACAGGTCCCCCAAAATAATCATCTGTTTACAAAGTCACCTGGTTCTTCTTATTGTTTTTGCACACACCCCAGATTCTATGTATGGTTCCAAGTATGGTCCTCATCTTCCCCAACTAACCTCAGCCACTCTTGATTTCTCTCAGCTATAGTACAGCACCCACTGCCCCTTTGGGGAAGCAGTATTGAAATAGTCATTGAGGGTAAAGTTTGGAACTCCAGGTTGGCATGAACTAAATTTACATGATTAAGAGAGTGAAATGCAAGTGAGCAGCAAGAGTAGGGCTCAGTTACAGCTAGCGGACTGGCACACAATGGCTCCAAGTGACAAGCTGTGGTCATCAAAACTGAGCAATACCTATGCACTGTGAGTTTGAGCCCAACCCTTTGGAAGCCTTCAGGGAAAGTATGTTGTGTGTTTGTTGCTCTCTGCCTGCATTCTGCCTGGGCTTCTTTTGGAAGTTGTGCACTGAGACCAAAATTTCTGGTTTAAGAGCAATATTTTAAGGTGCTCTACAATCCACATGTAGACTGATTTTACTTAAGAAGTAAATTTTCCAGGAAATTAGCTTTAATTAAATAGAGGGAAGATGAAAGACTCTAGTAAGCATTAAGGGTAATGTAATCATGATTCATACTCTACTCATACACACGTTAGCATGATCAAAATAAAGCAAGTTACTGGGTCATTTGGTGAAGGGGTTCATCATACACAGTCTCCTTATGCAGTGTTGTCGTAACCATGTTAGTCCCAGGATATCAGAGAGACAAGTTGGGTGAGGTAGTATCTCTCTCTCAGAAGTTGGTCCAATAAAAAATGTTACCTCACCCACCTTGTCTCTCTAATGAGCTGCTTATAACATTTTCATATTCTTATAAGTTTTTGGTGCAGAACTAAGGAATATGGTGGGTTAGAGCAGTGTGAGTGTGGGGGATGTTGGAGCAGTGCAGGGACTGTGGGGGATTTTGGAGGGTACAGGGTGGGTGCCCCATAAGGCTGTGCTTTGGCACAGATACAGAGAGGCCAGCATACCCCTAGATGATGACTCTTTCATTAGAATAAGAGATTTAAAAAAAAAACAGTTTTTGAAAAACCAATTGGATAACTACAACTTTGACATAGTATTGCATTTCCCTCCCCCTCCCCAAAGTAGTGTTTTTTTATGAACTCTCAATGAATAAGGGATCCTTCTCAAAGGGACCCTTGCTCTCTGGGAGCTCAGAAGGCCTGGCAGAGATGAACCATTGGGGGGCAGGTTGGGCTCCTTCTCCAACAGTGGGGAAGGGGAAAGGGAAGTAGAGCCATATGTGCCCTCCCCTCCAAATGCCTTCTGTCCCCTGTAATCATTCCACAAGACTTCTTCATCAGGCTGAGAGAGGGGGCTCCAGCATTCCCCTTACTTTCCACTGCTCCCCGATCATGAGGAGGAATTCAGAACTCCCCTTTTTCACCATGCTCCCTCCAGGAGTGGGGAAGGGGGCTTCGGGTTCACCTTCCCCCAGCTCTTCGTTTCCTGGTTTTAAGAGGTTTAAGTTTGGAGGAGCATGAAGAACCACCAAGCAACCTTAACTCTGTGTTCCTGAAGTTTGGGGGAATTTAACAGTATTCTGTGTCCCAGCCTGTTCCCATTTAAATCAATGATGTCAATGGAATCAGAGCAGAATCAGGCCCTTCATTGTTAGCCTGAGTAGCAATTTCAGTAGAACTATTATGTTATTTGTATTACAGTAGTGGCCCCCAACTGTGATCAATGCCCCATCATGTTAGGCATGGTACATGCACATAGTAAGACAGTCATTTCACTGAAGAGCTTACAGTCTAAACAGAAAAGGTAATCAAACTCCCCTCTTTTTACAGATGGGGACCTGGAATACAGAGAGAAGTTAAGCGACTTACCCAGCTTCACACAAGAAGTCTGTGATAAAGCCAAGAATTTAACGTAGATTGAGTTCCAGTTCAGTGTGTTAACCACCACACCATCCTTCCTCTCTTTACATTGGTATAACTGAGAGTAGGTTTGTTGTCCAAGGGATTTTGTGGAGAAATGGCAATTTGAACAAGAATATGAGATGAGATGAAAGCAGTAAGCAAAAGGATTTTGTGTTGATTTTCTCTAACTTTTGGTTCATTCTCTACTCCATTTCTGACCCTTGTCTCATATGGCAAAGATTACTACTGTGCGTCTCAGTGATCTCTTGAGGTTATAGAAAGCAATTTCTTCCCTTTCCTGGTACCCATGTTAACTGGATAATTTGTTTATTAACATGGCTGAAATTAAGTAGAAAGGGTAAGGGGATCTTTAAATGCAGATCTACTATTTAGGGTGTGGTTGGTGCTATCTAGATTTTGTTGCATAAAAACAGTCTGTTCACATTTGCTCAGGAAATTGCTCGTTTTACTAATTACTAAATAGCATAATTTACATCGCCTTTTAAAACAAGATTTATTATGAAAATAGACTGAGTATTTTAAAAACTGGGAGCGAAAACCTTTCCTCCTCGCCTTTCATTTCTAGAGCCTTAATTCTTTTTGTGACTAGTATGGATCTTTGATAAAATTTCACATGCCATAAATGTGACTGCAAAGGATCTGACAGATGTGAAATGTTTAGCAGTTTGTACAGAGGAGAATGAATTACTGTTCGATTGGGTTAAAAGCTGCTGAGATTCTAGTGAAGTACTCGTCACAAGGTGATCGTAAATGCCAAAAATGATGAGAGTAACACTCAGCATTGGCACCACCTTGCTTAACCACATGTTTAATGATGTTATGAGAAGAACAGGTATGTAAAATATGAAACTAAGTAAGACAGCACTAAATATTAATTTTATGTGACATCAATAATGTCTTGGTGAAAACGGATTTTCAACCCACAAAACTCGTATAATTATTGTAATACCCTTACTTTATACTTACCATTGATTTTACTGGAATGACTAAGATTTTGGCTGTTTGCTGAAACAGCACTACTGTCTTTTACCTTTACCATTGAGTGTCATCCCAATTCATCTCAGCATACTGCAAAACAGACTAGTTTTCATTATCATTAAGCTTCTCTTTATTCTTTTACTCCTTTCTCATTCTGGATTGTGGGGTTTTCACCTCTATCCTTTCCTTCTCCATTGTTTGGTCCTTTAATACAAGTAATCTTAACACCATTCACAGGAAAACACAAGACAGATGTAAAAATGTTTTAAAAGATACTTTCATACTTTCAAGGATAGACAAAAAAATTAATTTATATATAATCATTTAATAAAATCTTATGAGAAAAAAACTGGAAAGGACTGGGTTGTTTTACACCTGCTATTATTTATGGAACAGCAGTATAGTAGTATAGATTGAGTGAGTAGTATCTCCTTAGTTAAGGGTATTCAACAGTTCCCATTATAAGGCCCTATTTTCACGTTAACTGTTTTGGCTGAAATTTTCTATGCTGGATGTCTGCCTCAGGCTGAATTTCTTTGGAAAATTTCAACTAAAATGTTTCAGCCATTTCTGAGAATGACATTACCTAAATTGTTTTGCCCTCATTTAAAAAAACAACAACAACCAACTAATGCTACAACTGTTTAGCTGAGTAGGTTTAGCACCTCCATAGTTTGGAGCAGGGACTTGAAATTTGACAGGATGGACCTCCTGGTGTCAGGGGTGTGCCTTTTGCCATTTGGCCAAGTTATTAGCCTCTAAAAATTGCAATTCACCCATACTCGGTAAACTTGGTAGAGTTTCTAAATTTGCTGAAGATTCCATCTGCACTGAGCATGCTCCAAGCTGGGACTACAGGGACTGAGCAGGACTTTGTCAGCAGTTGTTCCTCCCTGCTGCCAGGTGCTGCTATAGCACCAGGCACAGGAACTGAGCACATGGAAAATACAACTTCTTCTATTCTCTATGCTCCTGTACGGGTAGGAGGACAAAGCAGCAGAACTGGAATGCAGGTAGGAGTGAGGATTGCAGGAGCCAGAGTGCAGGGAGATGCTGGTGATTAGGAGACTGCAAAGGGGGATGTGAACAAGAGCTGATGGTGGTTACAGGATGGGTTCAGAGTTTGGAGGGGAGAGGGACATATTGACTCAAAGGAAGATGATATATATCATCATTGTTTTTTGAGTGGTGTGTTGGAGCTTGCAGATATGGGTAACTGGGAAAAAGCTAGGCCTAGGTGTTAAAGATGTGGCTATTTTGCATCAAATTTCTGCTTCTTTAAGTCTGTTCTCTTTCCATAACCAGCATCTACCTTATTTAATAGAAAAGAATCTATGAAACTCTTGATGCACAATGAATTCATGAGCACAACATACCGGGTGCATTCCACTTAATGCCACAGTAAGTTAAACAAGATGACAATCTAAATTAAAAGTCCCTTTGCATGACACACAGGTGACAGCATGCAAAATATTTGAGCAATTATGATATCAAGCATTTTAAACACAGTGTTAAAGAGAAAATGTCAAATAGTATAGACCCAAAATGGGATCCAGATTCTACTCGCTATAGTCTAGCAGCAAATCATCTGAGCACTAAATATAATTCTAAAAAACAACGCAAACAAACAACAACAAGCCCACCTTCAATTATAAAAATCAAAATAAATATTGTATTAGTCACAATTTTATTCTGTCCCCCAAAATCCAACCAAAACCATTCCCACGGCTATCCACATCCCTGTTGCCATCACTGAAGAGGATGTTGCACTGACTTCAGTGGGAGACAGGATTAGGGCCTAAGACAGTAACCAAATAATGAGCTATTTCATTTTGGGCTCTTTGAGAAACTTGGAGAAAGAAGCTCTTATCCCACTACTGAAATGCCAAAAAATTTGACATGAGTCCAGTTACATGGAAGAACATTTCCCAGAATTTTATTATATCAATTGTATGATGACACAGCATTTCCTGATTGACAAAAGAACAGTACAGCTTTGTCTCTCCCCTCTCCCCACATTGGTCCTGATATATGGTCTTAATTGTACAGCATTCCTGTGCTCTGTTAAATAACTGCCATGTTTCACCCCAGAAGTAGCTGCAATTGTGAGTGAAGTGATTCTTCTATTTGTAGTTTGTAATATGAATTGGGAACACTTAGAATGAAAGGTGTTTTATAAACATAGGCTTATTTATCAATTTCCAAGAATAATACCTGACAAAATGAATACAAACTATACTGCATGCAGTTCCTTCATCCCTATCCTAAATAGCTAAACTAACTCAAAGTCCATCATGAGGACCTCTGTTTCTTTCTATGGGCTTTAAACCCTAAATAAAATACTCATTAAAAGTTGAGGACAGTAATTATTAAGCAGTTGTATGGAAATTCAGAGCATTTATGTTGCATCACCCTAGGCTCTGGTGCTAAAAGCTTGCATCAAGATTCTGAGTAATTATTGCTGACTCATAATAGCAGGTTCCTCCAATTAGCTCCAACCAGATATACAGAGGGTGAGAGCGTCTGTTTGGGCTACAGGAAACTAAAACATGGGTAGTTAGGTTGCTCTAGGAAACCAGGCTTGTGGAGGAAGTTTAGGCTGAGGTTTATATTTTATTGTTGAGTTATTAATAAATCAAACTCCAGCAAGGGAAAGGGTTGGGCTGGGGCACTTATTCAAAGGACCGTGTACTAGATGGGGTAGGATCTTAGCATGTTCAAAAGGCAGCAGAATCAATCATATCTCCAGATGACTAGAAGGATATAATGCTAACCACTATGAATAATACTTAGTATTTGGGATCAATGAAGTGATCCCAAAAGAGGTGCCAGGGCAATGAATTGCCAAGTCTAGAGGTGCTGGGGCTCAGTCCTGCATGTGTATAACTTTACTCCCAGGACTAGTCCAATTGGCTCCCGGGACTAAAGATCACACAAATGCTACTGTTTGCAGCATTGGGGCCAAGATTGTATTTTTACATCGTGTATGGTGCTGATCACATTGATGCTTAATACATAACACCTTGTGAATAGATAAGGTACTATCCTCACAGAACAACAGCTAAGAACCTTTCTGTAGACTCACTTTCAACTGATTTGCCTAAGGTAACACAGGATGTCTATAACAGAATCAGGTTAGAACCGATCTCCTGACTCCCATTCCTTTTCTTCAGTCATTCTTCTTCCCTGTGCAGACACTAAGGGCCTGACCCAAAGCATGCTGGAGTCATTGGTGGTGGTCTGTA
Organism: Terrapene triunguis; assembly: GCF_002925995.2. Taxonomy (NCBI): domain Eukaryota; kingdom Metazoa; phylum Chordata; order Testudines; family Emydidae; genus Terrapene; species Terrapene triunguis. The sequence continues at coordinate 13,836,358 of NW_020664435.1, read as the reverse complement.
TGGTAGTATGGTAGCTGTAAGATAGGGAAGGTAATGCACTTTTTTTTCTTCCTGCCAGTGTCCCTTTAATGCTGCATGTGCAAGACTCAAAATATCTTTTCTCCCTTGCTGTAACTTCTGATCTCTCCAACGATATCACGTCTACGAAGAACTATATATTAATAAAAGTCCTATTATAAAACTCCTTTGTAAGAAAAGTAGTTACATGGATCAATACAACCTAGAGATGAATTAATTGGATGTGGGAACTAAAATCCCCCTAGTAATCACCATCCCCCCCCAAAAGTAGTGGGGCGTTCAGATTTAGGGGGTTAGCTCAACTCTTTAGAGAGCGAGAGCTCTTTGAAACACAAGAGGGATTAATTCCAAAAGGAGGTTCGGTGTTTGTTTCGTTTGGGTCCATCAGCCTATACACAGTACACTAGCAATGCCGGAGTTTATTCAGCAGACTGGAACGGGTCTTGTCCTGTGCCACACTTAGTTGAATGGAGACCAACCCATCCAGTTCGGGAAACAGTCCGTGCCCAGCCCCTGCAAATCAATACAGCCTAGGGAACCCGCCTCTTTGGATTCGTCCCTGCTTCCTCCCGAAATCCATAAAGCAGGAGATTTTTTCCAAGCTGACTCACACACGCCTAATGTCAGTCCTGTCACATCCAGCTCTGCAAGCTGTTGCTTGCGCTGTTCCTGCTTTGCACTCGCCTCCCCCTCCATCCGCCCCGTGTACTGTGGCTTACTGGCGGGGGCGGAGCCTGGGGAGGACACGCCCCCCGGACACGCCCACCACTCCACTCTCCCCCTGAACAGGGACCGCAATGATTTAGAAGTTCAGGAATCCCACGTGACGTCACCGAGGGTGATGTAATGCTTCTCTAAATAGAACGTATTGTAACCTTCTCTCAGTCCAACGTGGTTCCTTCACCCAAGCTGCTGGTCCTTTCCCTTCTACACTTGTTTGGTAAGTTCCTCTAAATACTGATCTGACTTTATGAAACTCACTTTTCAGTGCATTTAAACCCTCGCTTTCTGGACGCTTTAAAGTACTTGTGTGCATGGGACTGATCTAGGGACGGGGAGTATGTGTGAATTAACTGGGGAGCAGAGGGGGGGGAAGGATCTAAAGTGAGGAGGGAGAAATCTCATGAATTGCAAAGGGGTTTGTTTTGTTTTGTGGGAGTTTTGGGGGGCTAGTAAACAGTTTTTGTTACTAACCCTGGGACTGCTCCGGGGGCTGTGATAAACGGCTGTTAGTTTTTCAATTTAATTGTAATGATAGTAACCATTTGAGATCCCCCGCTCCCGTTCCGGGAGGCGGTTTAGTGGCTGCGATGTTTGATCAGTGAGATGCTTCTATGAAGATGGCTTTTTGAACGAGTGTGTGTGTGCATCGCTCCCTCTCACTCCTCTAAGTGACTGGGCGAGGGTGTAACAGGAATCGGGGGGTGGCGGGGGGACCGGAAAAGTTGTTGAAGCTACACGAAGCGCAGTAAGCAGTCGGAGGGAGCGGAAAGGCAGCGAGGGGAGCAACTTTGAGATTCCTCAATTCAACACACCGACCAAAAAGTTGGAAAGTTTTGAAACTGTGTGTGTGTGTGTGTGTGTGTTGAAACAAGAGCTAGCAAAGTCATTAGTATGCTGCCGGGACCGTGTGCTTGTGTATGCATGTGTGTCGAAGAACCGCTGAGATGAGATGTAGCTGCTGCTGCCATCTCCGCTGTCTGCAGGGAGCGTGTAGGTAAATATTGTTGCAAATAAATTGTAATTCTTGTTTAAGCTCTTCCGGGAGAGGATTTTTTTTAAACTAGACACAAAAGTGGAAGGTTGATGCTGCCCCCCCCCCATCTTTGCCTTATTTCTTTTCGGCATAACATCTTGTCTTGCTACTGCTGCTGAAATGACAGCTCTTTGGCTGCTGGACTTGCTCTCAAAGTCCCCCCTCCCTTCTTGAAGCTTTCGCTTTCTTCTTAACTGAACTTGATTTCAATCGCTGCAACTTTGATTTAAGTTTTGGAAGAGGCTTCTTAGTCCAAAGTACCGGAGGCTCAGCTGCTTACAAGTTGCTGGTTCATGTGTATGTGTTGTTTCTTATATGGACTTTTATTGATAATTGCACAACAAACTGATCACCCCCCTCCCCTTCCTCATCTCCAGTTCCCACATGATGCCTATTGTTAAGGCTCAGGGCTAGAGTGGGCTGTGTGTATATTTCGTTGTTAGGTGTCTGCATCGCTATGTTTGGTTGTCTCCCCCCCACACCCCTTCTGACATATCTCAGGGAATAAGGCTGGATAGTGGGCGATTACGTCATTCTGCAGACTAGTAAGTGTTTGATTAACAGCCTTAGATACTGTAGGGTTCAGGGGGTTAGAAATGCTGACAAAGCAACTCTCCCTTTTACAATCCAACTGGCTAAGCACATCGTTTTTACACCCTCTCCTCCCCCCAGTTCAATGCATATCTCCTTTATCCCTCCTCTGGTTTAGGTTTCTCTCTCCCTCTCTTTAGCTAAGTTTTGTCCTTCCAGAATTATAAGAGCTTCTGAAATATAAGGGGGATACCTGCTAAACTCTGCCTTTTCTCTTATTTATGTCCACGCATGATGAGTGATCTGTCATCTCCAGGGTTTATTATAAATGTTACAGTCTGACAGAAAAAAAGTGGTTCAAAGACATGGATAGCAATAAAATAAAATGAATGTCCATATGTGTGTCTTTTACAATTAAAATGCTTAAATAGTACTTACTTAAAACAGCATGGCCAGAGGATTTCTGTAGTTTATCAGTAGGAAACAATATACAGACAGATGAAAACAGAGGTTAGACCAAAGGACAATAGGGTTCTTGGGTTTTCCTGGAGACCATACATTTCAAAGATAACTCTTCTCCTAACCCATTGAATTGCACCAGAGTTTCTTTGCCTGGTCATTTGGTGAAAATACAGTGTGTCAAATAACAGTGGAGGAAGAACGTTCTTCTAAGAAACTGTCATGTAGAAATAATCCAGAAACCAGACTGTAAAGTTTTTTTTTAAATAAATTGTTTCTAGAGTTACAGGGTGAGAACAAAATGAAAGAAAATCTATACTCTGACACAGTTTGTGGGAATTTGTTCTGAAGTACATGCACTTTGGTAGAATTTTTTTTTAAAATTTCTGTAGAAAAATGTCTTTGGATGAAGTCAGCATTACTATGTTAAAAATACTTTTAAAATGTTAAACTTCTTATTTGTTACTCCTTAGTCCTAAAGGGAGCAGTGCAGGTTGCAAAGCACTAGAGAAAAGTGTGGTTAACGATCAGTGATTAGTGATAAGTGATTAGTGGTTTTATTCAAACTGTTACCTCTGACCAGAAGCACACATCAGAGGATTAACAGGCTCTTTAGATAAATGCTCATTAGTAGAAGGAGAAAAACGAAGATAATAGGCATGCACACAGGGACAACTTTCGAGGAAAATCATTCCTGTCTCTGGAATAATAAGCTCTATTAGCAGAAAGCCTCTTTAATTTAAAAGTTGCTTTTATCTTGTAAATCAAAGTTAGATGTAGAAGGTCACTCTGCTATTATAAGCTAAATTTTCCCATATCCACTGGATGTGGATTAGCCCAGTAGTGATATTTATTTAAAGAAACTGAAAATTCTCAAGTGCCAAAGCCCTGTATTTTAAGGTATACACTTCTAATGTAGAAAGTGAAGCCTGCTGTCAGCTAACTAGATGGCGTAGTACAGTTCTCTGTGAATATATAGTTCAGGATTATAAACTGAGCAAGTTGCTGCTTGCTAGATGTCCTTCAGCACTTACTACAAAGTTGATTTTGTGCTGGGTTGGAGGCTAGACAGTTCTACAAGTTTTTAGTCACATTTTCCATGTCAGTTAATCTAGTTGGTTAAAGGCTACTGGAAAAATTAGTCTCATTACAAAAAGAAAGTGTTAGAGGCAAATAGAACTACCTGGGGGTTAGCTCTTGGTTGGAACCGTGATAGTAAAGTACGAGATCTGTCTTCTATTGGTTCAATAAAATAAGATTCTGATGGTCTTAAATACAAACATATAGAAATACACAGTGACACCTCTTCCCTGGCTATCACTGGCAAACGGAGCTTTAAAAACAAAAAAAGTCACTAGGAGAGAAAAGTTGACTTGTTGATTGAACAAAACAACTAATTCCTGATTTTACTCTACAGATAATGGTAAGAAGTCTCTTATTTTCCTGTTAATTGACTAAGTGATCTTTAACTATTGATAAGAAAAGGATAATGTCTCGGCTTTGTTCATGCATGGTTTGTAAAGAATTAGTGTCTATTACTGTCCATAGAATTTGTAATGTTTCTGCTGTCTTTATGTCTAGACCATCAAACTTCCAAAACTTAAATGTTTTCATGTACGCATTTACCATGGGATAGGAAATAGAAATACTAAATATTTGAATTGAACAAACTGAAATTGTCTATTTATTGTAACTTTAATTGGACAATTATGAGAGGTCAGATAATATTTTATGTGATGAAGAGATTTCTTTCTAAAGACAAAGAAATTTCTTGATATTCTTGACATGAGGTTGGAAGTAACTTGGTCTACTTGGAAGGACAATAAGCTTTGCCTTGGACTACTGAATATTGGATGCTGTTTATTCTAGAGATTTAAGATTTGGGAACAAAAGTAGATTTTTTTAACTCTTATAAAGAACCAAATAAAGAGAACCAAATAAAAATCACTTGATAATATAGGCTGTTTTACAGAAACCCAACTCTCAGAACAAGGGAAGGTCTGATCTCTTTATTTAACCTATGGGAAAAGAAAGGGAAGAAAAACAAGTATTACTACTAAAAGTGAAGGTAAAATGGGAAGAGGTTGTATCCATAATCCTGTTCACCTTACGATGCAGTGGGGCTACTTGCATGAATAAGGGGAAGAAGATTTGGCCCTGTGTGTTCAAATTTGGTATTAATTTGCTCTCTGTAGTTTAGAAGAGGCTTTGAAATACCCTGAAATGTCCTAAGGTTGTTCTTTATCCTTCAGAGGGGTCTTTCGTGTGATACTGCGTCCGTGAGAGTTAGAGTTCATTCCAGTAACAACGGACCTTGCATTGGCTTGAGACAATTCTTAGGGCCCAATCCTTCTGTCGTCACTCCGGCAAATCCTTATGGATATCAGTGGGAGTTTTGCAGGAGGATTTGGTCCTTAACTATTAACAGGGCAATTTTTAAGACACTTTTTACTTCCTTCTGGGACCCCAGGCAAGATTTGTATATCTCCAACTATGCAGGGTGGTATTGTTGCCCATCTTTTGACTACACTCTCTTTTGGTCAAAGATCTTTTCCCTAGAAATCTGTCACTTTGTATTTCTTTTTCTAGTTAGCAACCTGCTGGATTTACTGCAGACCTGTTGCTTTGATTTATTAATAAACCTTCTGTTTATGGATTGGCCACCTTTAAACTAAAGTAAAGCTTTATTTTAGTCCAAATGAACTTTTTTTGGAATAACCCTTGCTATACATGAAATTAATTTTGCTTTATTTTTTGGAATAACATAATAAAATTGCCACCTATTTAAAGTAGTGTTCAGTTACTCAGGTCTCTAATTTAACAAAATGGGAATTTTTCTCAAGTAGAGACTATGTAGAATTTAGCTTTAAACATTTGTTACATATATACCTCAATCGACGGAGTTGTTTGAGACATGGACCCATTAACAATAGAGAGCAACAGGTCTTTCAGCTATGCATATAGCTCTGTTTCTGTGTTGACTAAATGAAATTGTGTTTAGATGACTTGAATTTTGTTTGGGCCAACTTTTCACATATAAACTTTCATCACAATAAGCTGGTAACATCTTTTAGTGGAATCATTGAAAACATTTTTGAGATTCACACTCTTGCTGACTTTGACTCAGTCATAAGTGATATTGTCACGGCTGATCAATCGGCTAGTTGTCCTGGTGACCATTCTATTGTATCCCAACACATGATTTCTGCAGGTTGTTTTTCTCTGAGAAAGTGCTATATGTCATGTAACCTGTGCTATTTGTCTCTGAGAAAGTTTGATTGCAAAGAAAAACGTAGTAAACTCTATAAGATACAGGCAAGTAGTTCTTTATTAGAGATGTACTTGAAGAGTTCTTTGTTTTTCTGCATTTTAAAAACATTATTATAATAAACAGTCACAAAATTAATGCAACTTTAGCTTTTAGTAACTTTTAGCCTTAGCCTTCAGCACACTTTTTCCTCCTACTACAAATTGCGTTGTTACATCAATTTAAAATCTTTAAAAGATTGTTTTTTAAGGTAGACAAAACAATTATCTCAATTTCTTTTCTTGTCTAATTTGAATATTAACCACATTACAGGAATAAGATCAGTGCTTTTACAGATTTGTGGTACAGTTTTACATACCTATGTATAATATGAATATATTTCTGTGAACGTCTCAAAATTACATTTCTGTAAAAATAAATATAGGTATACTCTCTGATATACTCAATGCATAAGTAATAATTGTTGTTGTAAGACACTTTCTGAAGCAAAAATACTGTGGTATGTTGTTTTAGCCAAGTAATTATTTTGTTTGTACACTGATCATTTACCTATACCACGGCACTGGTTGACGTGGTAACTCTGGCACTTTTAAAATAATAGCATGTCTAGTCTTTTCACTAAAGTTATTTTACTGTATAATTAAAAATATTGGCATTCAGCATTTTTTCTATTACCCATCAAAGCTTCATTAATGGGAACTGCAGCTGCAAATCTGGATTTAGAGATTTTTAGAAAGAGAGATGGCTGTATCTGTTTTGTAGATTTCAAGATGGTGATACCAAATACTGTTTTATAAACAAGAAGAGATTGACTAAGGATTTTATTGAGGGCTCTAGGATTTTCAAAGTAAAACATTCAAAGCTTAGTACAATTTCCTTAGCTTACTAGCTGTTATGCTTTGGTTTTTGTTTCTGTCTTCGTTTTTGAGAATCCACTCAAGAAGTCAATCCCCCACATGCTTCAAAATAAATATTTCAGAAAGTTACACTTACTAGTGTTTGTTTAATTTTCCTGTTTAGAATCTCATATTTTGAGTTAATTAGGACTTGCTATTGTGGCAGCATTCTGCTCAAGGTGATCTTAGGATGTGGCAATATAATCCTTCATAGTAAGGGGACTCCAGTAGACTGATTAAAAATTACTAGAATGCCCTTAGAGGGGAGGCCCGAAGAGAGAGGCAAGAGTAAGGGAATTTCAGTTTCAGTAAGAAAACAATCCACAAATGCTGTAATAACTTTAACAGAATAAGAGCCTTATTTTGCTTTCCTCGGGCACCCAAAACTCCCATTGATTTCAGTGGGAGTCCTGGGTACCCAAGGAAGTCAACCATTTGGTATTTTTATGCATACTTTGGCCATTTGATGATCACCCCTTAACATGTATTCTATTTCTTACATCTGAATACACTTTAAATAATAATTGTTTTCTTTTCCACTTCTTTGCTGTCTTCTGCAAGTGACGTTTTCTAATACTACCATCCTCATCTGCCCTCCATTTCAAATCCTTTCCTTCCCACTGACTTTGTATCGCTGGGGCACTCGATTTCAGTGGAGTGATCTGGGTGATCTCAATAATTATTTATGTTTGAAGTTTTCCAACTATCAGTCTATGGTACTGAGATTACTCTGGTTGGCTCAGTGACATATTTTTTGTGTGCGTTTTATTCGGTAGGAAACAGAGGGCTTCAGAGAAATTATTTAAATAAGTTGAAAAATCTTTTCCCTACAGTTTGACAGTAGCAGCCTTTTTACCTGTTGCAATGTAGGCTCATGGACGCCAGGACGCCACTACTGCACATGGTATGTGATATGGCATCATTTATAGCTGTTCACAAGTACTTAGAAAGTCATTTGACTAATGTGGGAAATAACGAGGGGCCAGCAGTTCCCAGATTTTTGTTCTTCAATACCTGACTGGCAAGACTTGAGTAATGGTAGCTAATATAAAACATTCAGCACAGGGGGCTCTGTAGCACAATAAATGGAATTTAAGATTAGACTGAGGATATGTTGCATGAAGTGGCTAGAGCAGGATGAGCTAAACTGAGGCATTACCTGGAGTACTCAAGTAAACTGGTAACTAGTGTGTATATATATAGTCCATATTGCACCTGCTACTTTTTCTCCCTTAAAATGTTTGTAAGTGAGCATTTTAGATCACTTTTCAGCTTTAGAATACGGACATGTTGTGTTTGGGCACTTACATATCCATGTAACAGTATTTTACCTAATTAAGCAGCAAGACACTCCAAGGTGTGAATTATTGTATTAATGTTATTAATTCATAGTGTATGTGTTGGGCATTGAGGTTACAAAACCAATTGCCATTAGTGCAATGAGGTGTGAATTAGCACACCATTATTCACACTTCAGTGTTTACTGCAACTATATAATTATATTTTAAGTAATATTTATATTAAGTGATGAAGCTCATAAATTGTGAGTAGCAAATCATGGTGTATTTATAGTCACCACTCAGAATTATTTTTAGTCAATCAGATCCGTCCCAGTGAAGTCAATGGGCATAATTGTCACTAAACTCAAATGGGAGTAGGTGCAGGCCCTTAAGGTGGACCTGTAAAAGTGGATATGGATATATACATATGTGTGCATATGTGTATATATAGAGTAAATGTGTGTGTGTGTGTAGATATAAACAGTATAGAATGGTTTTGTATATTAGAAACTCAAATTTTATCTACCTTGGAACAATCTGTGGTGACTGGAGAAATAGCGAAATTAAGATATAGCAAAAAAGTGAAAGCTGAGCAGTAGAGAGGGGAAGGGATTTTTAGTCCAATTGTTTAGAACTCTTTTTTTGTTGCTGTGAACATTTAACCATTTAACTTCAATGTTTAATGAAGGTCGGAGAGAAAATTAATCTTTGTTTAAAGATTCAACGTTCCCACAAATTCTGTTCTCAACATTGACTTCTCCAGAGACTTCCCTTGGTGTCCAGGTAATCTTCCAGCAAGACTAGGGAGGCTTAAATTTTATATTTTTATGCTTTAAAAAAACCAGCTGGGGAATTATTACTCTTTCGCCCCCATCACCATGTTCCCAAAGACACGCGCACGCACACACATATATCCGGTGTATATTATTTTAAATGGATAGGCAGTAGAAAAGGGTTAAAAGAACAGATTAAAAGGTTAGGAAGATCAAAACTAGACCAACTTTTTAAAATTCTGATCTGTCTTTCATTCCCCTGCCTTAATAAACTAGTGTGTTCACATGAGATGGAGAGAAAAAAGATTTAGCAAGGAAAAAGATTTTAATTTCAGGTGTCCAAAGCATTATTGCAGAAAGTGACGGAAAATAATATTTTTAATATTTTGGAAACATCCTTGACAGGGACCTCTAAATGACACAAATGTTTTCTAAACAACATATGAAACCAGAAAGAAAGGATCAAATGAAGATCTATAAAAGTGTAAAGATACTTTTGTTATGGTAGAAACCAAAAATATTAATCATAATAGGGCCTAAAAGTGTTCTCTCACACTGATATAAATCAGGAGCAACTCTGCTGAAAGCAGAGGAGTTACACTGGAGTTTCTCTTGTGAGAGGAGAATTAGATTCAAGGGGTATATTCTGAATGCAGTGTATCAATTTGTCAGTTGTGTGTTTGTGCAAATCCTATTATTAAAGCAAAAGCTGAGTCATCAAGCTGAGGATGTCTGTTTCTTCTAAATGAACATGTTTGTATAGCTCTCCTTCTATTGTGACAACTCTTACTGTGTCTGGGGAGAGGGAAATATTGAGAATACTTACTTTTGTGCTCAATTCATATTCCTTCCACTCTATCTCTTCCTCTCACAAGTTTTATGTGTAGGTGCTCCATCTACTTACACTGGCCCCGACAGTCACCACTGTGGTCTCAGGCTTGTATGACATATACCAAAATCCCACTAGGTTTTTCAGTTAACCATAGGCGAAGAATTTGACTCTTAGCACTGGTGCAGATTTTGCTCTTAATTACACCATTGTGAATCTGGGGTAGCTCTATTGACTTCAATACAATCATATTTGTGTGAAAACAGGTTAAGCAAGACGAGGATAGGGCCTAATATTTTCTTATTCGGAATGTTAGTTCACTTTCCTGTAGCCCCATGGACTTACAATATTTTGATTGGTGGTAAGATTTTTTCACACTTCTGAAGGAATGCTTTTGCTCTATTGTATGTCATCACAGTTACGGCCCAGGACACTTGCAAATAAGACACTTGCTACATGCTAGAGTTGCAATCTAAAGAATAATTAAACAAATATGTTTACACAGCAGACTTCAATGTGTGCGGAAGCAACTGAGCTGATGCTCTGATATACAGAGTCAAGATGAGAAATTTTAACATATGTGGCCAGATCTTCGCTGCTGTAAATCTGTGTGGCTCCATTGGCTTAAATGAAATGGAACCAGCTGAGGATCTGGCCCATAGTGTTAGCAAAACTGCACACAGTAGGTAACTTTTGCATATTCTCTTTTGTAAGAGGATACTGCAAAGAGTTTTAGGCCTCATAACTGAAACTGATGGGGAAAGGTCCTCCAGATTAGATGATATAATAATAATAAACCCTATTATTCCTTGCCAAAATGTTTTTAAAAGCACTATTTAAGCACACGTTGTTTTGTGTCCCCCTGCTGGCTCTGCAGTTGACTAAATCATTATTCTCAGAGCAATGCTGTGCTGAGGTCATCAGTGATGATGGTGTGAAAACAAACAAGTTTTAGCATGAGAAGTCACTATATAGTTTGACAGGGATGTTGTCTGCTCCAAAACATCCACATTAATTTCAGCTCCAATCTAAGCAAAGAAGAAGAAAACAGATTGGTTGACTCATAACAAATACATATTCTAGTTTCTGCTATGCTGGTGTAAATCTAAGATCACTCCACTTGAAAGAAGTTTGTTTAGACTTACAGTGATGTAGCTGAGAACAGAATTTGGACCGATGCTTTTATTTGAGAAATAAAGGCCTGAATTCCACTCCCACTCATGTAGGTGTAAATCAGGAATAACACCACTGACTTGAATAGCTTCTATTTTACACCAATGAAATTGAGAGCATAAGTTCTTACCCCCATGTGGTTTTGAAGGTAGCTTCTCAAAATAGTGTTGATCTGAGAGGAGTCAACTGCACTAGTCATCTGAGTGGGCGATAGCTTTGAAACCTAATTATGACATTTAAATGTTTTGCTCAGCTCATTTCTGCAGAAATATTCACCCGTGTTCTTATTCATTGTAGTAGGATATAGACGTGGGCATTGAGAGCATTGTTGGGTGGATAGTTCTTGTGAAAAGATAGTAGGATGAGAAACATGGAGATCAAGACCCTTTATTCCTAAATTTCAAGTCACTTCCCTCTCTCTGGGGACAAGCTTGGAAAGAAAAGATACATCTCCCTAGTGCCACAAGCTGAAACTGAACATCTGTGCCAAGATACCAAATGCATCTTTTGTGGATGCCAAAAGTCCCAGCTGTCTCCTGCTTAGTTGCCTCCTGACAACTTCTACTATGCATTGTCAATACAAAATCTTACAGTATATTGAAAAGTTAGGGGTAACACATTGGAAAAACTTTCCAAAATTTAAGATTAATACGGAAATTAAATTCAAAATACCTAGTGCAAGGGATATTCCAGTGACTTTATTAGTGAATTGAACATGAAAATAGAAATACAAATCTGTTTGTTGAATTCTCTGTGACAGTTTCAGGTAGTTTCTGTATGCTGCAGAGTACATTGCCAATATTCCACAGAAGCTATGATACCTTGCAGCGAAATTTAGGACCAGTGTACTGCAGAGAACATAGTCACTGCTAGTGCACTCTTTGTTAATAGAGCACCCTCTAGGTCAGTGGTTCTCAACCAGGGGTACACATACGGCTGGTGGTATGCAGATGTCTTCTGGGGGTACATCAACTCATCTAGATATTTGCCCAGTTTTACAACAGGCTACATAAAAAAGCACTAGTGAAGTCAGTACAAACTCAAATTTCATACAGACAATGACATGTTTACACTGCTCTATATACTATACACTGAAATGTAATTACAAATTTATATTCCAATTGATTTATTTTATAATTACATGGTAAAATGAGAAAGTAAGCAATTTTTCAGTAATAGTGTGCTGTGACACTTCTGTATTTTTAGGTCTGATTTTGTAAACAAGTAGTTTGTAAGTGAGGTGAAACTTGGGGTACACAAGACAAATCAGACTCCTGAAAGGGATACAGTAGTCTGGAAAGGTTGAGAGCCACTGCTCTATGTGTTGCTTATATAGTCTTTTCTCACAGCACTGCAGGCCTTCAAATAAATTTCTTATTTGTATCCACCACTCTTACACAAAAATGGGCAGTTCCATGTCTCAAATGTAGACTATATGTTGTAAAATATTCTTTATAACATTTCTGTTACTGAAGGGCAAAACCAAGGCTGTAATCCTGGAAACTGTTTTGCCTGGGTAGACCCCTGCGCTTGCAGGGAATAATTCTCAGGATGAGGGCCTAAAATATTCAACTTACTATGGAAACAATAGCAAACCATAAATGATTGTTTTTAAAATAGTTAAGTGAATGTGCTAAAAGGCATGCCACTTTTTTTTTTATAATTGAGTAGCCTTTTCCCAACACACCTACTTTAGTATTACATCTCTCTTAAAAAACAAACAAACAGAACAGTATGAACATTCCAGTGCCCACCAGCAACCCTCTGATAATGTACAGTTCTAGAGCCAAATCCTGCTTGTCACACTCAATATGCATTTGTGAGGTGAACATGATATGGTCTCTAAATTTAAAGGCTTTCACAGTTTCTCTCCCCTCTTGCCCATCCATATTATCATCTCAAACAGGATCTCCTACCTCTAACGCAGGATTTCTCTTTACCACTGTCCATTCCTGAGTTGAATGTCGTGGACAGCACTGGACAGGGTTAATGATCTGTGATTGGGGACGTAGCTAGAGTTGTGGGCTTCAGGGGGAAGACAACAGGCAGGCCTTACCAAGCTGCACAAATAATCTGTCTAGAGGAATTCAGCCTGCATTAACTTTTTGTTGCCCCTTCTGCACTGCATAATCCTATTGGAGTGAGTGTGTATGGTGATGGGTAGTGTAAGACAGATGAAAGCGTCACTGAAATTATGCTGATTGTGAGGTGGAGAGAGCGGGGATGGTCCCTCTATTGATGTGGAGGCCCTGTGTCTCCAGAAGATCCCCCAGGATATTCTCTGATTGCCCCCAGGGTTGGGGCAGGAGGGAACTACCTTCCATTACTAGCTTAATGGAGTTGGGGGAAGCTGTAGACATGCTATATTTTGATTCTAGTATGGCTTCTGACACAGTCCCAACTAACATTCTCATAAACAAACTAGGGAAATGTCTACATGAAAGTACTAGAAGTACATAACTGGTTGAAAGATCATATTCAAATAGTAGTTATCAATGGTTTGCTGTCAAACTGGGAGGGTGTATCTAGTAGGGTCCTGCAGAAGACTGTCCTGGGTCTGGTACTAGTCAATATTTTCATTAATGACTTGGATAATGGAGTGGAGAGTTTGTTTATATAATTTGCAGATGACACCCATCAGATTGCAAGTACTTTGGAGTACAGGATTAGAATTTAAAATGACCTTGACAAATTGGAGAATTGGTCAAATACAAATGCACAGAGAAATACAAAGTACTTCACCTAGGAAGGAAAAATCAAATGCACAACTACAAAATGGACAATAACTGGTTAGGTAGTAATACTGCGGAAAAGGATCTGGGGCTTATAGTAGATCACAAATTGAATATGAGTCAATAAAGTTACGCAGTTGCGAAAAAGGCTAATATTCTGGGGTGTATTAACAGGAGTGTCGATGTAAGACATGGGAGCTAATTATTCCACTCTCGGCACTGGTGAGGCCTCAGCTGGGGTACTGTGTCCAGTTCTGGGTGCTACACTCTAGGAAAGATGTGGACAAACTAGAGAGAGTCCAGAGGACAACAAGAAAAATTATAGGTTTAGGAAACCACACCTATGAGGAAGTCTTTTAAAAAAAATAGGTGTGTTTAGTTTTGAGAAAAGAAAACCGAAAGGGGGACCAGATGTCAGTCTTCAAATATTTTAAGGGCTGTTATAAAGAGGACAGTGATTAATTGTTCTTCATGTGCACTGAAAGTAAGACCAGTAATAGAGTACTTAATCTGTACCAAGGGAGATTTAGGTTAGATATTAGGAAAAACTTTCCAACTATAAAGATAGTTAAGAACTGGAATAAGCTTCCAAGGGAGGTTGTAGAATCCCTGTCATGGGAGGTTTTTAAGAATGGGTTAGACAAACACCTATCAGGGATGGTCTAGGTGTATATGGTCCTGCCTCAACGTGGTGGGCTAAAAAGCAAGTTATAGGAAAATCTACCATTTTATAGGGGAAAAATTCTTAATTTGCTCTGGGGACTTTAGTTCTTCAGTTGTTATCACAGTGGTGATGCAAGACATGATCTTGGAGGCATAGGTGCCAACTTTCTCTGGCGCCGGTGGGTGCCCCCACGTCCCTGGCCCGGCCCCGATTCCCCCCCATTCCAACCCCATCCCCAAAGTGCCCGCCCTAACTCTGCCCCTCCCTGCCCCTATTGGATCCCTTCCCCAAATCCCCGCCCCGGCCCCGCCTCTTCCCCCAGCGTGCCACATTCCCCCTCTTCCCCACTCCCTCCCTGCCCCGCGAATCAGCTGTTTTGCAGCACAAGGGCTGGGAGGGAGGGGGGGAGAAGCAGGATGTGGCGGCGCACTTGCGGCGGAGGTGGAGGCAAGGTGAGCTGGAGCAGGGGGGTGGGGCGGGGCCACAGGGGGCTGCCGGTGGGTGCTGAGCACTCACCAATTTTTTTCTGTGGGTGCTCCAGTCCCGGAGCACCCACGGAGTCGGTGCCTATGCTTGGAGGCAGGGCCAGCTCCAGCATTTCTGCCGCCCCAAGCAAAAAAAAAAAAAAAAAGCCATGATCGGCGGCGGCAGTTCAGCGGCAGGTCCTTCGCTCCTAGAGGGAGTGAGGGACCTGCCGCCCCCGAATTGCTGCAGGTGCCGCCCCTCTCCCTTGGCCACCCCAAGCACCTGCTTGTTAAGCTGGTGCCTGGAGCCGGCCCTGCTTGGAGGGAGTTTGGGGGTATGTGTACTCTGTTATTAAAATTGTAATAACATTTGTTGCAGTTCACATTACAAAATTGGTAAAGTAGGTAGCTCAGTGGTTTGAGCATTGGCCTGCTAAACCCAGGGTTGTGAATTCAATCCTTGAGGGGGCCACTTAGGGATTTGGGGCAAAATCAGTACTTGGTCCTGCTAGTGAAGGCAGGGGGCTGGACTCGATGACCTTTCAAGGTCCCTTCCAGTTCTAGGAGATAGGATATCTCCATTTATTTATTTATTTTAGTTAGTTTTAATATAAATGTTTTGAGTATTATGTGCATAGAATATTTTTCCATACTTCAACATTTCTAACAAAACACTGAATATGTTTGGAACTTTAGCTTATTCACACTTCCTAATCATAATCCTCTCTGTTTCCTTGTCAGCACCCCTTTTTTTGGTATTTCTCTGGACACCTTTATCTAATATCTCCGGAGGTTAACCTTTGACATGATCTATTACTTGCATCT
The DNA here is from genome assembly GCF_002925995.2 of Terrapene triunguis. Classification (NCBI taxonomy): domain Eukaryota; kingdom Metazoa; phylum Chordata; order Testudines; family Emydidae; genus Terrapene; species Terrapene triunguis. The sequence continues at coordinate 13,820,690 of NW_020664435.1, read as the reverse complement.
TACTGCTTTTAACAAGGTGAAAAGAGGTCAGTTTCAATAAAGGGCAGGCATTATTAGGAGACTTCTGCAGAAGTTCTTGGTGACCTGTCTATCTTGCAGCACTGGGTGCAATATATTTCAGAAACGCCTATAGTGCAAAGAAGGAAATATTCATTCAGATGAATGATTTCTGTTACCCTGGAAAAGTGGTCACTACTTTCACAAGAGAGCTGCAGGCTGTTTCTCTTCAGAGGCCACAGATCATTCCTGCTCCCACTGGACACTATGGGAGTTTTGTCATTGACTTCAATGGGACCAGGATTGGGCCTATTATGTCTTAATTAAGTTACAGTTAAATGGATCAGACAGCATGTACTTCATAATCAGTGTCGGCTTTTGGTGCTGTAGCTTTATTACCTCAGCTATATCAGAGATTCTCAACCCTTTTCTTTCTGAGGCCCCTCCAGCATGCTATAAAAACTCCACGGCCCACCTGTTTTACAACAACTGATTTTCTGCATATAAAAGCCAGGGCCGGCGTTAGGGGGTAGCAAACAGGGAAATTGCTTGGGGTAGGGTTACCATATTTAAAAAATAAAAAAAGAGGACACTCCACGGGGCTCTGGCCCCACCCCAACTCCGCCAATTCCCCTGAGCGCCCCGCATTCCCCCTCCTCCCTCCCAGCCAC
>NW_020664435.1:13792763-13819622 GCF_002925995.2 Terrapene triunguis | reverse complement strand
GTATTTTTCCCAGACATGTTCGGCTTTTTAGCAATTCCCCCCGGACGGGGGTTTGATTACCAAAAAGCCGGACATGTCCGGGGAAAAACCGGACGTATGGTAACCCTAGCTTGGGGCCCCCATGCCACAGGGAGCCCCATGAAGCTAAGCTGCTCAGGCTTTGGCTTCAGCCCCTGGTGGTGGGGCTCAGGGACTTGGGCTTCAGCCCCGTGCAGTGGAGCTTTGGCTTTCTGCCCTGGGCCCAGAGAGTCTGATGCTGGCCCTGCTTGATGGACCCCTTGAAACCTGCTTGTGGCCCCCCCAGGGGGCCCCAGACCCCTGGTTGAGACCCACTGAGCTATATAACTATTTTTTTACTATTCAGAATATGCTGAATTCTTCTAGATATTGTTTCAAAAATGAAGAACATAAATGGACTGGAAATATTCATGTAACTTTTTTCACTTGATTAATGAGGCAGAATTTGTCTTGGTCTGTGATCTTGAAGTACAAAGATTGTGAAGTCACACACCATGTCAAATAAGTAACTCTAATAATCTGTACAAGGAAAGTATTTGACCTTGTTGGCATGGATAATGTTTGAAATTTAAAAGAGAGGGGGGTATATGTTTCTCTCAAAACCAAAATATTTAATAAAGGCTAAGGAACAGTCCAGGAGGCTTAGTGGAATGCACAGAGACTTCTAAATTGATATTTTAAAAACTGCCTAAGGGATTTAGCCACACACCTTCCATTAAAAAATTAATGAAACATCCCTTAGATTGCTTTGAAAAAAATCTTAACCCTGAGTTTTATCAGTGGAGAGTGCTGATTTGTGTTCCCCTATCAATTATTTATTGTATCTTGTGCCTGACTCTTTCATGTTTGTATGCTTAGAATTTATGTAAAATGCTGGTGTGCCTTTCAAATATCTGCATAAAGGAAAAACGTTAACAACAGAGATACAAAGTGGCTGACTGAAGCTTAATTACAAGTTGTCAAAATATTCCCCCTTATCCTTTGAAAACAATGTTGGATTGAAGATTTGAAACAACATCCATTTCCTGTCCATATTCTTCAACCTATGATTGATCTCAGGCAGCCAACTGCTATCATACTCCTTTCTTAGGGCTTGTCTACACTTACTGGAGGATCGACACTGTGGCGATTGATGCATTGGCGGTTGATTTAGTTGGTCTAGTGAAGAGCCCCTAAATCAACGGCCGATCGCTCTCCCGTTGACTCCTGTACTCCACCTGATCGAGAAGAGTAAGGGGAGTCAACGGGAGAGCATCTCTTGTTGACGTTGCATAGTGTGGACTCCACAATAAGTAGATTTAAGCTATGTTGTAACTCAAATTGGTAGCTTAGATCAAATTTTCCATTTAGTGTAGACAAGGCCTTAGAAGAAAACTTAATTCAGTTTTACCTGACAGAGGTTTAAGAGCCACATCAGTACCACACAAACTAGTTAGGGTTGCCAACTTTTTAATTGCAGAAAATTGAACACCTGCCCCCTGCCCCACCCCTTCTCCAAAGCCTGGCCCCCACTTGCTCCATCCCCTCCCTCCATTACTCACTCTCTTCCACCCTCACTCACTTTCACCGGGCTGGGGCAGGGGGTTGGAGTGCGGGCTCTGGGGTGAGGCTGGAGATGAGGGGTTTGGGGTGTAGGAGGGGGCTCCGGGCTGGAGCGGGGGGGAGTGCAGGGTCCGGGCGGGAGTTTAGGTGCAGGAGGGGACTCTGGAATGGGGCAGGGGGTTGGGGTGCGGGAGGGGGTTTCAGGGTGCGGGGTCCCGGAAGCGCTTACCCAGGAAGTGGGTGCCAAGTCGCTGCAGCCTCTAACCTCATGGGTTGCCAGGAAGCTCCGTGTGCTGCCCTTGCACCAGCAGGTGCTGCCCCTGCAGCTCCTATTGGTTGCGGTTCGTGGCCAATGGGAGCTGCAGAGCTGCCACTCAGGACAGGGGCAGCGCATGGAACCTCCCTGACCACTCATGCGCCTAGAGGCTGCAGGGACCTGGTGGCCACTTCCGGGAGCCAGGTGGAGCCAGGGCAGGCAGGGAGCCTGCCTTAGCCCTGGGCCCCCACTGCGCCGCCAACCAGACTTTTAACAGCCCGGTCGGTGTTACTGACCAGAACCGCCAGGGTCCCTTTTTGACTGGGCATTCCGGATTAAAACTGGATGCCTGACAACCCTAAAATTAGTGCATGAAGCTAGTTTAACTATTTTAGTAGCATTAGGCACTAGCTATCTTAAGAGTATCTTAATGTAAAGGAGAAAGTTGTGTACTGTTAGGAAAGTTCTTCTTTGGAATAAAAACAAAGGGGAGAGATAAATAATTAAGAGGACAGGTCACTGATACAGAGCAATCTGCATTTCTTGGAAAATGGGGTGCAAGAAAACAATATGCATTTTCATATGGCTAAATGTAAATGTATACATCTGGGATCAAAGAATGTAGGCCATAATTACAGAATGGGGGACTCTAGGGTGGGAAGTCATGACTCTGAAAAAGATGTGTAGGTCCTGGTGTGATGCTGTGGCTAAAAGAACTAATATGATCCTGGAATGCATACACGGGAATCTCAAGTAGGAGGAGAAAAGTTATTTTACCACTATATTTGGCACTGGTATGAGCACTGCAGAAATATTGTATTCAGTTCTGGTGCCCACAATTCAAAAAAGATGTTGATTAACTGGAGAAGGTTCAGAGAAGAGCCACAAGAATGATAAAAGGTTTAGAAAACATGCCTGATAGTGATAGTCTCAAAGAGCCTAATCTGTTTAGTTTATCAAAGAGAAGGTTAAGGGGAGACTTGATTAGTCGATAAGTATCTATATGGAGAACAAATATTTAGTAATGGGCTCTTCAGGCTAGCAGAGAAAGGTGTAACACAATCCAATGGCTGGTAGTTGAAGCAAGACAAATTCAGACTGGAAATAAGGCAGACATTTTTAACAGGTAGAGTTATTAACATTGGAACACTTTACCAAGGGTTGTGGTGTATTCTCCATCACTGACAATTTTAAAATCAAGATTGAATGTTTTCCTAAGAGAGATGCCCTAGGAATTATTTGGGGAAAGTTCTATGGCCTGTGTTATACAGAAGGTCAGACTAGATGATCAGAATGGTTCCTTCTGATCTTGGAATCTATGAAAATCAAGAGCTAAATGAATATCAGGAACAACTATATTTATTCAATATGTTAACACAGAAATAAAAATATTTATTGTAGCCAATTCAAAATATATAGAGATGGAACCACATCTTCCCCATATGTTATAAAGCTTCTTTATATTGTGTTTCTTTCTCATGTCAGCAACCTTCCAAATGAGTAAGAATGTACATGTAGTCAAGTATCAGGGGGTAGCTGTGTTAGTCTGTATCCACCTCGAAAGCTTATGCCCAAATAAATCTGTTGGTCTTTAAGGTGCCACCGGACCCCTTGTTGTTTTAATATACATGTAGGTGTATCTTGGCATATTCATTTTTTGTCCAATTTATTCTTCACTGTTTCAGTTGTGCAGGCAAGTATATTTTTGTTGCATCATTCAGTTCTGTTCAAACATTTTGTAGCTGGGGATTTCAATAGCTCTGTTAGTAACTTATCAGGGAGGCATGTCTGCAGCTTTCATTTTTAACTTCTAAAAATTAAATCGCAGAGCAGACTAAGAAGAACACAGTTCTTACTCAACTGAGTAAGGGTTTGCAGGATTAGTCTCTAAGGCAGAACCCTGGGGATCCAGGTTCAGCAGGTCCGAAGCGGCCAGGATGCAGCCATGAGTCAGAGCAGCAGAATTAGATCAACGCTCACTGTCATATTGGGGAATTTAAAAAAAAAAAAAGAGCAGGAACCAGTTTTTCCATGCAGTTCAAGTTTTGACTAAAACTCTGAGTGAGGAAGCTCAAGGACTCTATCTGGTTTGGGGAAGGGGAGTTGTGAGATGGGCTGGGGAAAGATTAGGGAGTTCAAGGATTTAGCTGGGAGCAAGGCTGAATGTTTGAGAAGAAAGTAGGGGAAGATTAGTCTCTTCAGACATGTGGGGATAGATTACGGTGACCATACAGCAAGAGTGAAAAATCGGGGCGGGGGGTAATAGGCACCTATATAAGACAAAGCCCCAAATATCGGAACCATCCCTAAAAAATCAGGGCATCTGGTCACCCTAGGATAGATTGAGTGGAAGAATCTGTCCAGAAGCCTAAAGACCTTTATTAGGGGAGTGGGTGGGGGCTATGAACGTATGGTGGACCCAAACTCTGTTTAAACTTAATCTACCCCTGCTAAAGCCAGTGAATTTAGAGAACCCTAAATTAGTATAATGGCTTTAGTATTAGGATTTGTACATGTTAAACTGTCAAACTCTGACCTTCAGTAGGGTGCTACCAAAATATACAGGGGCTTAATTTCCCCCTTTAATACTCTGGCACAAGTACATGTAACTCCTGTTTATAGAGAGATAGTGGAGAATATTTGATTTACAATATTTCAAAAAAGTTTAGGAATTATTTTTTCAAGCCAAACATCAACAAATCACCAGCTCCTGGTGCTGTTCCATTTATGTCCAGGGGAATTCCATGTACTGAACAATTACAGGAAAGGGCTCTAAAGCCAGTAGTTCAGGAATGCCCTGCACCTAGGAAAAAATCACTCTCTCACACTTATGCTTTCTTGCTGGCTGTTATTTTAGATGATCAAATATGAGCAGTGCTAATCTTTAGTGTTAGTTGTAGGAGGGGCTTACTAGATTCATGCCATGAAGAGAGTTTGCACACATTTCATAATTTGCAGCAGACTAGACAGAAACTCCGGCTCTGTGGGCAAACTATGCTTTAAAAACAAACGCCTACGTATATTACTGCTCTCAGCCAAATTCTAGGTGGCACCCAGCCTTGCATCAAACCCACAATCTGTAGTCTGAAAAGAATCTCATGTGAACAACTAAACCTTTTATTAACACTGGAAGATTGTGAAGCTATAAATACAGAGAAAGTGAGAACTTGGGCCACTATTTAAAGGCCAGAGGATTTTAGGAGAGTTTCAAAAACAGCCTGGGTAAAGCCACTTGGGAGTGGGGATTGGGAGAAGATGAATTTCCCGGGTTGTTAATTTTTGTGTCCTTCTGTTCAGCAGAATGCAGTTTATGTTTGAATATATATATTTTAAGTATGCTTTAAGGACCTTATGTAAAATCCAAATGTAGGTGGAAAAAATATATCTGCAAGTCTGCCATACACACAAGTGTATGGCAGAGAAAGCAGGCACACTTTCGCTTGTGTCGTGTGTTCGTGTCATATTTTTTGCAATCTTTGCTAAAAGCAATATGTTTCAAAAGCAGTCACAGATCTCCGAGTTCCATCAATATTGCATTTAGTAGAAACGACGCACTGTAAATTGACTGCAAACTGAAAAATGGCAAACTAGTTTTGCCTAGTTCTGAGCTCACTCAAACATAGAGGGGTCAAAATTAGGAATGCAAATTGAACCTGTATTCTGTTTACAGCTGGCAAAACACAGTTTTGTGCCAGAAGAGCTTGCAGTCCTAGCTCTCCCCACACGTTCTGCTCCTGACTTAAGCAGGGTGAAGGCTAGAGAAGAGTACATGCATCCCTCCATCCCGTTTCCTGTGGGAAAGGAAGAAGAACCACCACTCAGACCCTCCTCCTCATAAAGCATCCCTCTACAGGCCTTGAGGTTTCCTCTCTAATTTTTTTGTTTTCTGGACTGCTTGATTGCCAAAACCCTACATCTCTATTACGTCTTCCTATCTTAACCCTTGCTTACCAGGATGGGCTATTGTCTCTTCAATCAAAACAGAATATCCTCTAGATTGGTGGCCTTCCTCTACTTCTAGATTAGCAGTAAGAGCTGGAAATCACTCTCTGTCCTGCTGCAGCTCCCTAAGGGCAAGACGTCCCTGGAGCACTGAGATAGGGGTAACTGTCCAGGAACTTCCCAGAGGTTAGGTGCCCCTGAGCCTAAGCAGTGCTTCCGCTAAGCAGTGGCAGAAAGAACTGATCAGTGAGAGGAGGAGAGTGTTTGTAGGTTTCTCAGATACGGAGTGGGGGATGGGAATGAGTATGTGTGCAGATACCTGCTCCTAAGGAACTTGTGCCTGGATTAAGGGTGGGAGGTGGGCTTTCCCTTCCTGGCAGGCCCCAACCAAAAGAGGGAGGTAGTTTGTACCCTGAGAAGATAATGGAGGAGTGGAGTTGTTTCATTAGCCACCCTCCCAGGGCCGGTGTTACCATTAAGGCAAACTAGGCGGTTGCCTAGGGTGCCAAAATTTGGGGGCGCCAAAAAGTGGTGCCCCCAGGTGGTTGTTTTTTTTTTTTTTTTTTACAGCGTTCCTGGGCTGGGCTGCCGGCAGCGCGCTGACACGTGCGGCTCAGACTCCCTCTTCCAGTGCAGCGGCCGCTCCATGCAATTATTGTCATTGCTGGTGGGGGCGGCGTGCTCGGGGAGGGGGGCGTAGCAGAGGTGAGCTGGGGTAGGGAGCCCTGCGGCAGCTCCCCCCCCCGCCCTGAGGCACCCCCCGCGCAGCAACTCCCCACCCTCCCCAGCCCGGGGAGCCATGCGGCAGCTCCCCACCCCAGCTCATCTCTGCTACGCCCCCTCTCTGAGCGCGCGGTCGCTGCTCCACTTCTCCCGTCTCCCAGGCTTGGGAACGGGGGTGGCATGCTCAGGGAGGAGGCGGAGCAGAGGTGAGCTGGGGTGGGGAGCTGCCGCGGGGGGAGGGGCCAGGGAGCTGCCGCAGGGTTGGGCGGGCGTGCGGGGGTGCAAGGTGGAAGTTTCGCCTAGGGCGCGAACTTCCTTGCACCGGTCCTGCACCCTTCTCTCTGCCCCCCAGGAGACCACTGACAAAAGTAATGGGAAGTATTGGGGATGAGGGAGGGCAGGAGATGTTTCAGGATCAACAACATCTTCAGCTCCTTCCAACTCATTAGGATCAAGTTCACCCATCCATGTTAATATCCCTTGCAATGGAACTTCCTCTATAGTGAGCAGAATGCACTGAAACAATCTGTCTTTCATTCCAAAGTGCAAGTGTCATGTTGGTTAAAGTGAATCTCTACTCCAGTGAAGCTGTTCTGTGTTCAAAAAAGCAAAAAAACAACCGATTTCTTCACTGTAAAGAGTAAACAAGATTTGATTTTGTGTGCTATAAAATCACACGATTATTCTGAAATAAATTTCTATTTTAAAAATGTTATTTATCTGATTTTGTGTGTGGATGTCTTGGGTTAGATAATTCTCTTGTACTAGATGAATAAAAAAATAAAGTAGTAAATAGTTTTGGTATTAAACCAGATTGCTGCTCTTTCTACAGTTGTGCTGGCACTGATCACTAGGATATTTTTAATTTCTGCGTTTTCAAAGCCTTGAAAAAATATTCATGTAAAAACCAAAACAAAGTGGGTAATGAAGGTTAAAATTATTTATACAAATCGCGAGTCAGAAAAATGATCTTCATTCAGCAACACTCTGCCCATCAAATTAAAGCAACAACAAACACATTGGTTTTTGGAATGTGAAATCGGTAACTTTAATGAGTCTTTCCTCTGTATTCTGCCTTACATTTGATATCAGTTTGCTTCAGTCCAGTAACTTTCTTTCCCATTCATGTTCTGTCTATAATAAAATAAATATGTATGTTCTTCTAATCTGATATGCCATATCCAGTAAAAATCAATGTTTGTTGTCCAGGCTTCTACAGACTGATTGCAGCCTATATGTATATGTCCTTGCTTCATTTCTGTTTCCTGGCATCTCTTAAATGTTGTCATGATCCCTGCCTCACCTATACACAAATTGCATTTTCATTTCATTTTTCATTTTCATTCAGCCATTTTCATTTATAGATTAGTTTGGAAAGAACTGGAAGCCTACTGGAGTTTGCCCTTCATGGGGCTAGTTTATCACCCCAGTCTTCTCATGGGCTACTTGCTTTGGGGGTTGGAATAACTGTACCACTTTCATGCAAACTGTTGTTATTCCTGGCTAATGTAAGCATAAAATTGGAAAAACTTCACAGCAAGCTGTTTCCCCCCCCCCCCCCCAGTTATTTCTTTATGGACATAAAGATGCCCTGCCTACATAGTACAAAGTCATTCACTTAAATTTAATCTATTAAGTGGATTGTAAATGATGAAAATAAAGCAGGTTGCTTTTTTCATGTTATCCAGATGTGACATTTTCTGTGCACACATTCACCAGCAGAGGCTGCTGCCACCATGTGCTTCACTAAATAAGTGGGCATGCCTGGCAGTGAAATTCATCTACAGGAGGAAGCTAGAGGTGGGAATTAACCAGGGTCTCTTGCTTACCCAGGCAAGAGCCTGGTCAGATGAGCTAAAGAAACAGTTTTGTTAGCTTCCTCTGACAGAGCTTTTTAAATTAGATCACCCACAATGTCTGTCTGAGACTAAAATAAACATACTTTCAACTACAGTCATTCCGTTTCAGAGATTAAGTTTATCAGTTGCATTTCTCCACACAAATAACTTTTTTAAACATCAACCAATAAAATATAACTTATTTCCAGTTCAATTTAGGAAACTCCAGGCATTTCTTCTGACATGTAATTTCGTTATGATTCCTGATTAGGCTGTAAATTTTTGCAGTAGGATTTAGTCCAAAGTAAGATTATTAAAGTATCTATTTCTTTCCTGCATATATTATGGCCTTGATCCTGCCAAGACTACTCACAGTGCATAAAGTTAAGCACATGTCTAAGTCCCTTTAAAGCCAACGGGGCTACTCATATTGAGTAAAGTTAAGCGCACAGAACCATAGAAATAGAGGTCTGGAAAGAACCTCAAGAGGTGATATGGTCCAGCCCCCTGTGCTGAGGAAGGACCAAGTAAATCTAGACCCTCCCTGACAGCTGTTCTTAAAAACCTCCCATGACAGGGATTCCACAACCTCCCTTGGAAGCTTATTCCAGCGCTGAACTATCCTTATAATTACAAAGTTGTTCCTAATATCTAACCTAATCTCTCTTGCTGCAGATTAAACCCATTACTTTTTTTCCTGCCTTCAGTGCCAATTGAGAACTACTGATCACTGTCCTCTTTATAGTAGCCCTTAATGTATTTGAACACTGACATGCCTTCCCCGCCATTCAGTCTTCTTTTCTTAAGACTAAACATGCCCAGTTTTTTTAAAACTTTCCTCATAGATCAGGTTTTCTAAACCTTTTATCATTTTTGTTATTCTCCTCTGAACTCTCTTCAATTTATGAGCATCTTTTTAAAAGTTTGATGCCCAGAACTGGACAGAATACTCCAGCTGAGGCCGCACCAGTGCCACATAGAGGGGGGCCAGTTACCTCCCGTGTCTGACATATGCCACTTCTGTTAATACACCCTGGAATGATATTAGCTTTTTTTGCAACTGCATCACATGTTGACTCATTTTCTATTTGCGATCCAATATAATCCTCAGGACCTTTTCAACAGAACTACTGCCTCGCCAGTTATTCCCCATTTTGTAGTTGTACTTTTGATTTTTTTTTCCTTCCTAAGTGTAGTACTTTGCACTTGTCTTTAGTGACTTTAATTTTGTTGATTTCAGACCAATTATCCAATTTGTCAGGGTCATTTTGAAATCTAATCCTTCCTCCAGAGTGCTTGCACCCCCTCCCATCTTGGAGTCATCTGCAAATTATATAAGCATGCTCTCCACTCCATTATCCAAGTCATTAATAAAAATATTGAATAGTACCAGACCCAAGACAGACCTCTGTGGGTTCCCACTAAATATGTCCCCCCAGTTTGACAGTGAATCAGCAATAAATACTTTTTGAGAACGGTCTTTCAACCAGTTGTGCACCCACCTTTTCGTAATTTCATGTTGACAAAATTTCCCTAGTTTCTTTGGTAATGTCATTTGGGACTGAATCAAAAGCCTTACTAAAATCAAGATAGATTAAAAAATTTATTAAAGTTAATGTTTAAAATTAAATATACACAAGTTAAGAGGGAAGGTACTGTACATCTGGGGTCAGATGTCCAGCCTGCCTCTATCCACTAGGCCAATATCCCTGTCAAAAAAGGAAATTAGGTTGGTTTGGCATGATATGTTCTTGATAAATCCATGCGGACTATTCCTTATAACCCTATTATCCTCTAAATGCTTACCTACTGATTGTTTTAATAATTTGTTTCATTATCTTTCCAGGTATCAAAGTTAGGCTGACTGGTTTATAATTCCCTGGGTCCTCTTTTTAAAGATAGATAATTTTGCACTTCTCCAGTCCTACCTCACCCATTCTCCATGAGTTCTTGATCATCGTTGACCATTGTGCGATTGTTTCAGCTAGTTCCTTAAGTACCTTATGGTGAATTTCATCAAGCCATGCGGACTTGAATATGTTTAACGGATCTAATTATTCTTTAACCTCTTATTTCCCTATTTAGGCTTACATTCCTTCCCCCTTGTTGTTAATATTGTGTTGAGTATCTGGTAGCAATTTACCTTTTTAATGAAGACTAAAGCAAAGTAGGCATTAAACACCACAGCCTTCTCAATGTTAAGTAGAGGATCTATGCTTTCCTTTGTCTTGTTCCTAACGTATTTATAGAACCTCCTTTTCTTATTGTCTTGTATGTCCTTTGCTAGATGCAACTCCTTTTGTCTTTAACCTTTCTGATTTTTATCCCTACATGCCTATACTATTCTTTCGTACTCCTTAGCAATTCATCCATGTTTCCACTTCTTGTCGGATTCCTTTTTGATTTTTCAGGTCATTAAAGAGTTCCTGATGGAGCCATATGGGCCTATTACTATTCTGCATATCTTTCCTTCACGTCGGACTAGTTTGTTGTCACGCCTTTAATTGTCTCCCTGAGAAACTTCCAGCTCTCCTGAGCTTTTTTCCTTTAGATTTTCTTCTAATAGGCCCTTACCTACCAGTTGTGTGAGTTTGTCTAAAGTCTGCTTTTTTTGAAGTCCATTGTCCTTATTCTGATGCTCTCACTCCTTCCTTACCTTGGAATCCTGAAATCTATCATTTCCTGATTACTTTCACCCAAATTGCCTTCCACCTTCAGATTTGCAACCATTAGTCAGCATCAAGTCTAAAATGGCTGTCTCCCTAGTTACTTCTTTCACTTTCTAAAACAAAACATTGTCCTAATTCATTCCAAGAACTTATTGTACATTTTGTGTTTTGCTGTATTACTTTTCCAACGGATATCTGAGTAGTTAATGTCCCTCATTACTACCAGGTTTGTGTTTTGGATATTTCTGTTATTTGTTTTAGAAATACCTCATCCACCATCTCCTTCTGATTTGGTGGTCTATAATAGACCCCTATCCTGACATTGCCCCTGGTTTGTTTCACTTTTATCTTCACATAGACACTTTCAACTCATCTCCTTTTGGACCTCAGAACAAGTGTATATATTCCTGATGTATAAAGCAAAACCTCTTCTCTGTTCCCCTGCCTGTCCTTCCTGGACCAGCTGTATCCCTCTATACCACTATTCCAGTCATGAGATTTCCCACCAAGTCTCTGTGATGCCAATTAAATCATAATTTAGTTTTGGAAAAATCACTTCAAATTCTTTCTGCTTATTTCCTATATTCCTTGAATTTGTATATAGGCACCTAAGATATTGAGCAGATTCTCCTGCTGTTGTCCCTCTTTTTGTTCCTGTGACCCTATTGTATCCTTCTACCCTCCCCCCAAACATTTAGCCCTTTTTAAGGTCACATGTGTAAGTCTTTGCAGGATCAAGGCTTAGGCTATTAAATTATTTTGTTCTTCTATGTGTTCATCCTACACATTAAAAAAGAAACACTGAATATCCTGAAATGCACTATAACAATAGTATTCGGAGACATGTTTCTCTTTAAGGAATAGGGTGTGGTAGATGGCAGTGACTCTTCTCCAGTGTAGGAGTGTGTGAGCTCTATTCTTCCAAGGAGTACATAGAGTTTAATCAGTTAGACTTAGATCTTGGGCTTGTTTTCTCAGCATGACAGTAAATCATGTTAAGAAGATGCGCCACAAATTCCGCTGACTATCAATGCAAAGCTTTACGTCTAGCAGCATTGATTTATTTAAGTATATGTTTTGTGCCCTCTGAGAGCTTACCATCTGCTTAAATTGTGTTTACTGTATATAAAAAGTCAGCATTTTACTGATGAATGATAGAAAAATGATAGCTTTACTTAGTCTTTAAGTGACACCTGGTTAGGAATAATTTGTTAATGACTACTTGGGGGTTGTTTCTTGTTTCCTTCAATTTAATGGGTTTAGTTAGTATCACTTAGAGAATAGCTACTCTGTTGCAACAGTAATAGCTCTTGATTACCTGCTACAGTTACTCCAGTCTGCTTGTGGAGTTCAGCTCTCTTGGGGCGGGGGGAGGGAGGGAAAGGCCACATCCTCAACTGGTGTAAATTAGCATTGGTCCATTTAACTCAATGGCGCTACAGTGATTTACACCAGTTGAGGATATGGCTCTAAGATTACAGCATGAGATCTGATAGCATAGTGGCCCAATCCTGCAAGCGCTGCTCCTGTGGAACTCACACAGAGTACAATGCAAGTTTTGTACAAGGAACGTTTGTAGTGATAGGACCATACATTCAGTATTAGCAGTTGGCATAGCATATCAGCCTAAATCCTGAAACTTGGACCCATATGCACTTCTTTTGTTTAGTTGCTAGAGTGTTAACAGCTGAGTCATAGAGATATTGATATAACAAATTTTAATGGTGTGCTAATTATAGTCTAATTTTTTTTGTGAAGTCATACAAATCCCCCTATTTTATTACTGTACATCTGATGCACAGCAGAAGTGTTTGAACAGTTTGAGAATACATTGAAATAATGAGCATGTGTTTTTTGTTATTGTTAGTAATGTTTACTTAGCATGTATTGCAGTGGTGAATATAAAGAACTAAGGGCCAAAGAATCTTCATTTTTGTGGGTAGTCCATATTCATGTGAGTAGCCACATTAAGAAGACATTAAGGGCTTGTCTACCCTTACCAGGGGATCGACGAGCAGCGATCAATGCATCAGCGACCAATTTAGCGGGTCTAGTGAAGACCCGCTAAATTGACCACAGATAGCTCTCCCGTCGACTCCTGTTCTCCACCGGATCGAGAAGAGTAGGGGGAGTCGACGGGAGATGCTCCCACACTCGACATCGCGTAGTGTGGTCCCCGCGGTAAGTAGGTCTAAGTTATGTTGATTTCAGTTACGCTATTCACGTAACTCAAGTTGCATAACTTAGATCGAATTTCCCCTCTAGACAAGGCCTGAGTCTCATTTTCAGAGGTGTTGCACACCCACAGCTCTCTCTGAAGTCAGCTGGAGTTGAATGCTAAGCACCTCTGAAAATGAAGACCACATGCAAGAACAGGCCTAAATACTACAATATCCAAAACATTTTATTTAAAGTAGAATTGCATGAAATTGTAAATGCTATAGGGCAGTTTTATTGCAATATATTTAGTTACTGTACTTATTTTTCTTTATGCAGGTTGTCTGAATGAAAGCAGGCACTTTCTACCATTATAAAGCAAAAATGACATACAGACATATTCAATAGCAATACCTCCTAATGCGTAGTGTGGCCTTTTAGCGCAAAGCATTTGAAAGAATGTGTCCACAGAAGATATAACTATGGAATAATTAACTACCAAAGATAAATCTAAGTATAAATAAAAGTAATTGTCTGGTGGGGAAAGTACCAACAACAATATACATCTGCTTAGCTTTCCAGTCACTGGTATTTTTTGCAAAGGTAGCATGTGTAGTTCCCTAGATAGCACAGAGGAGAGAATGCCTTGTGTTACTCAGGCTTGCATGATTAGACAAGGAATAGCCCTGACAAGCTCAAGAATAATTCCTTTTCAGTCCTGTTATGGAAAGAGGGAATGGCCAAACCAGAGGACCATGAGGGTGTGGATGCATTTGTTTTTGATGGGAGATGGGGAGTGATGGTGGGGATGGACTGTTAATGTCAGGGGGGCCCAATTCATCATAGCTTTGCATCTTGTCTAGTCACTTATGCCACTGCAAAGTGGGAGCAAAGTCAACTTCTGTACTGATGTAAGGCCACAACTCAGCAAGGACTTAATTACTTGCCTAACTGTAAACACGTGAGTAGTCCAAAATGAAGTCAATGGAACTACTTGTGTACTTAAACTTAGGCATGTGACTAAGTGCTTACTGAATCGGGGTACTAATGACCACACAAGGACAAGGCAATAATGAACAGGGACCAGGATCCTTGGAGCTCCAACAGGGTTTTGGAGAGACCAAATCAAACAGCCAACCATACAACAAAATTACAAAGCAGTGATTCTTAAAGTTGAGCTGGTTAGGGGCCTGGTCCTGGAAACACTTACACATAAGGTTTGCCCTTGGAAAGCCAGTCACATTAGTATGGTTTTGCAGGATTGGGCCCTAACTCTTGCTTCAAAATCTTTTTGATTATGTGGTAGAAACAGAGGACTTTGAGGCTCACAGATTTTTGTTCTAATCTGTTCTGGTACTGATGTGGCTTTGAGCAAATCACTCTAACCTCATGTGCCCCATCTGTAAAATGGGGACAATACCTGTATACTATTTAGGAGCGATCTAAGAGTTAATACGTGTAACATGCTTTGGCATAATCAAATAATAATTATTAGGCATTATTTAATCTTCAGATCCCCATGAAATCTGGCAACTTTTTTCCAAATTTGCATTTCTCCTGCATTTGCAAAATATTAAAACGAACTGCAAAGTCCATAGCCAACATCATTATCACTGATAGACAGACCTTGCTAGGGAGGAGAATTTCTTCCATGTTGAACTGGGCTCTGCAATGGCATTCAGCATTTGGAGCTTCTCGGCCACTTTTCCGAACACCATTTAATATAACAGCCTTGCCACAGAAAGGAAAGCAATTGGCTGAAAACAATCATTTCAGTTTTTTTTAAAGTAGTGACTTTAAGGGACTGTCTTATTCATATTTTGTTAATTTAAATAATTAAAAAATAAATAAAGACTCACAATACAAAAGCTCTCTGTGCTATTGCCAGGCCTTTTACAGCACTGATCCATTGATTTCAAGGGCCATTTGTTTTAAATAAAGCTTTATTTCTAATGAGGGCTGTGGCTGTCCATTTTGTACACAGAGAGATTAAAATCACATTGTTTATATACCTTAAAGATGAATGTCAATTGAATCAGGAAAATGCAAATATTCCCCTGCACTGGAGGGGTATATATCCGGAGAGAAACCAGGCGAGGAGTGCTTTCAAAATTCAAAATCTGTTTTATGTGGTGTACAAGAGACTGCCGTCATCACCCAGATGCAGGAAATGCCAATGCTGGGCTTAAGGGGGACAAAGTAAATTTGACAATGGACTGAAAAGAAAAATAAACAATCAACTTTATTGCTTGAGATTTCTCTTACTTCAACATTCACCTTCAACATTCACCTTCAACTTCAACATGTATCGGAGTTCTGCAAAACATCTGCATCAAGCCTCAAACTCATTCAAACTTAGTTTAGGTTCAAGGTTCAATATATTCCACGTGCATGAGGATTTTACAAATCCATGCAAGCTCCAATTCTATGCAGCCTTCTCTCCCTGTCCTAGTGCTGGTCTCTTTCTTACCTCAATTAGTTCCCAGGACAACTTTCCCTATTTTATTTTTTTATCTTAAATCTCTTCAGTGAGGTCTTAGGACTTGTAGGATGTTTAAGTGGGGGGAGAGAGGGAATATTACCATTGGAGGATGAAGTTTGGGCTCAGACCTCAAAGGTAGTCTGCCTGGATGGATTCACCTCTAACCCCTGACAACTGGACTAAACAGTTCAGTTTGTAAAATCCTTTTACAAAGCAAACCCTACAGAATTTGCACAGCTCTAAAATCTGTGTTGCCCATCCTCATTTATAAAATCAGTAAGGACAAACATCTAAACAACTTTGAATGAACATCATGCTAAGTAATCTGTCCTCCTCCTTCCTTTTTTTTCCCCTATAGCACTCAATGTTTAAATTTGAGCTGCCTCGTAACTAGTCACATGTGGACGGTATTTGGGGCATATTTGGAAGGGTCTTGTGGTAGAGGATCCAAATTATAGAAGCCTTGGAACCACAAAATGAGTGTTAGAAATTGATTACAGTTCCCCAACACAGTTCATGATTGTAGATTTATCATTAAATCATATGAAGCAACTTTCTTTTCTTAAACAAATAATCAGTGGAAAACAATGGGATATAAATACTGTTAGAATCATAGATGGTGTCCTCTATCGTTATCTATCAGGAGAACTGGATATTTGGGAAGAGAGGAAGAATAGATTTTCCTTGTTTTGGGGGGTTTTTTTTTGCCTGTCTTCACACATGTGAGCATGTGTCTGTCTCCTTTGCATCTTCCCATTCCACTCAAGGCCCTGCAACGTAGCTGCCATCCACTTGGGTGAGATTTGCACATACCGCCCTTCAAAGACCTTTCTTACTTGGCCAGATGGTCACACTTTGAGAGGACACGCGGCACTCCTTTCTGCTCAGGTTGTACAGAATGCTTCCTTCTACTAATGCTAACCAGTGCTGGAGGTGATTCATGGAAGTGTGGGGAGTATTACCACTAGGCAGTGTGCTGTCCCAACAATGTGATCCAGTCACCAAAAAAAAAAAAAAAATACAACATACTTTGGAGAGCCTATCAACATTTCAATGAGGTTTTTAATTCCTCCTTTTTTATGCATTTGTTTAGCACTTTTCATCTGTAGATCTAAAAGCCTTTTACAAACAGGAGGGTCACTATTATCCCTGTTTTGAAGTTGGTATAACTAAGGCACTGAGAGTTTTAGCAAAAGAATAGGAAAACTATGGCCAAGCCAGGAATAGAACATGAATCTCATGACATCAGTTGTGCCCTACTCACTTCCCTAGATCGAAATGGATTCGGAGGCTTGCCTTAGCATCTGCGATTAAAGAATGTGCTACTTTGTCTTAATAATAAGCAGAAACACTTGATGTGTAACCATAAGGTATCTGGTGACATGAAAGTCTGGCCTTGTGGGGTTAGTAATGCAGCCTCCCGGTGAAGCACTTACACATGTGCATAACTTTAAGCACACACATAGTTCTATTGCACATGCACATCCTTAAGTGTCTTGCTGGATTGGGGCCATAGGTACCAAGATGGTGCCAGAGGTCAGCATATCTTTTCCAGTGAAGAGGACAGAAAGAGGTACGGTAATAACTCTTTGTTTCCCATCTCCCCTCTCTCCCTCCCCCCCAAAAAACCTACAAACGAAAACCCACTCACTTCATGTTTGCAGATGATCAAGCCCCTTCCATTTTTGTGCTCCCAGTGATCACTTGTTTTGATTTCCTATAAGGCAGGCTTTCCCCTCTCAGCTTCCATTGTTGTCTTGAAGTAAATAAGCTTTTATAACAACCAGAGTTTATAGAAGAAGGGTTCCAAAAGTTGAGAGAAACCCACGAGTCAGTAACTTAGTTAATTCTATGGTTTCATTTCTGTTCCTTTCAAATGTTCTCACATAAGCCCAATTTAGAATTAGATACTTCAAAGTTTGCTCAGCCCATGTTCCTTCAAAGCTGCCTATCAGGGCCTCTTCTCCTCCCCCCCCCCTTTTTTTTTTCTTTTCAAACCCTCCTTATTATTTGGAAAACATCAAAGGGATTTGCACGCACCAAAATGAATAGCCTAGCAATATACAAGTCAGACAGCAGAAAGAGTTGTCATTAAATCATGGTCTACAGTGTGTGAAAGTCTCATACCTATGCATCTCAGGAAGCATCTATAACTGACTTTGCTTCAACCAGCAGTGGTATCTGAACATGGGACCTTCACTGCTGAAAGCATAAATGTTTATTTCTTGGGCTGTAGGACTATATCCTCTAGTTGGCAGCTGTAGCAGACTTATTCATGGAGCCCTACTAATTCTCCTAGTGTGAGTTACATGCGCAAGCCTGCCCTGAGCATAAAGAGTAGAGCTAGTTGAAATTTTTCACAGGAAAACATAGTCCATATCACCCCCAGTGCATGTAGTCCTTAAAACTCTGCTCTTCCCAGCGGGAACACCTCCCCTCCCCCCGCCTCTCTGCTGTGAGAGCATTCTCACCATACTTGGTGTCTTCTGCCACACCTAGGCTCCTTGTTGGTTCTCTTCTATCCTTCTGCCAGGACAGCCACCACAGCCTTTCCAACTGAAGTGCAGCCCCTGCCCTTCCCAGCAGGAACCCCACAGTCTCTCTGCAGGGAGATCATCCTCGCAAACGAAGCATCCCTCCCTCCCCTGGCCCTGTCACTGTTCTCCTAGGCCCATCTCTCCGAGGTGGAGACATTAGAGGGTAAACTGCTGTTTCCCAGCCTTTAATCCTCTCAGGCCCTGGGGTTTTTGGCTTAGAGCCAGCAGGAAGTTTCCTCTGCTGCTCTCCTGCCTCCTCTGGCTCTGGCTCAGGGAGGACAGCTGGCAAACACCGCTTGCTGCTCTCCTTGCCTTCAGCCTCCCCCCAGGAAATACCTTTTGGCTCCGGCAGCACTCACCTCCTGCCAGTCTGCCCCTCCCCCCAAGCAGCCCTGCCTCATCATGTCTCTCTTCCCTTTAGGGCCCAGGTACCCTCTTTTAAACCCAATTGGAATGCTGTACTCATGAAACATAGGTGCACTGGGCCTGCACCCTCTTAAAGTAGGAACCTACAGTGGAGTGGAGTAGAGGGGGAAATAGCTCAGTGGTTTGAGCATTGGCTTGCTAAACCCAGGGTTATGAGTTCAGTCCTTGAGGGGGCCATTTAGGGAACTGGGGTAAAAATCTGTCTGGGGATTGGTCCTGCTTTGAGCAGGGGGTTGGACTAGATGACCTCCTGTGGTCCCTTTCAACCCTGATATTCTAAAGAAAAAACTTGAAAACAAAACATTTTCAAGAAAAACTTTCATGATAAAGAGATTGCACTACATTACTTGTATGAGGTGAATTGAAAAATACTATTTTTTGTTTATCATTTTTAGAGTGCATATATTTGTAATAATAATATAAAGTGAGCACTATACACTTTGTATTCTGTGTTGTAAATCAAAATCAAATATTTGAAAATGTAGAAAAACATCCAAAATATTTAATAAATTTCAATTGGTATTCTATTGTTTAACAGCGATTAAAACTGTGATTAATCATGATTAATTTTTTTGAGTTAATCGCAAGGGTGAAAGTGGGCGGGCACGGCGTAACGGTAAGAAGCCTGTATGCAGCCGACATTAAAGCGCTGCTGTGGCAGAGGACCCTCCTTAAAATGTTGCCCTGGCAGCACTTTAATGTCACTGCCCCTTTTGCCCCACCATGGCCGCCGATGGGGTGGGGCAAAAGGGGCAGCTGCCCCGGGGCCAGCAATTTAAAAGAGCCCAGAGCTCCCGGCCACTGCTACCGTGGCAGCAACCGGAGCCCCAGGTCCTTTTAAATTGCCGCCAGAGCCCCGGGCGGTGCGGGCCAGGCAGCGCGGATGGGCTGGCTGGCTGGGGGAGGCTGACCCCTAGCTCCACCCCTTCCGCCTGAGCCCTGCCCCTTCTGCCTCAAGTCCCGCCCCTTCTGGGGGCCCGGAGCCATGCTCCCATACCGATAAGTGTTTCATATTACTTTCACCCCTGCTTAATCACGTGAGTTAACTGCGATTAATCAACAGCCCTAGCAGTTATTGTTTGTATTGCGGTAGGCCCTAGGAGCTGCACTCATAGACGTGGACCCCATTTTTCTAGGCACTGTAACAACACATAACAAGTCCCTAGTCCAGGGATCAGCAACCCTTGGCACATGGGCCGCCAGAGTAAGCACCCTGGAAGGCCGGGCCAGTTTGTTTACCTGCCGCATCCACAGGTTCAGCCAATCGCAGCTCCCACTGGTGTAATTCAATAACTAATTCATTTGAAGTTGAGAAACTGATTGGGAGTTGGAAAAGCCGGAGACCTTGTTCTCTTCTTCCAGTTTATGAATAAAAGCTACGTGTGAAAGGATGAGATTTACTAGTTCTAAAATCTTGGATGTTGTTTCTGGCCACCATCAGTTCAATTCTCTAATTGCAGATAATACTTCCTTTGTTCAATAAATCAGTTTTAAATGTAAAACATGTTTTGTTAAACTTTTCACACTTAATTTTATTTAACTAATTAATTAAATATTTTGTTTGATTTAATTAATTAAAATGTTGTTTTATGCATTTTAATTGAATTCTAGTTTTCATCCAAATAGAGATTGACTCAAATCACAAATAAAATTAATCATCCACCATTTTCCAACATCATAAAAATGTAAATATTGTTAATCTGAATAAATGTATGTTAATTGCTAAAATAAATGTGTATAGATATAGTGTATCCTGATTAGCAGAAAGAAGTACCAAATTGGGTGTAAAGTCTATATTTAGTTGCAAATCAACATGTTTTAATGGTTACCAAAGAGAATCAACTTTTCAGATATTTGCCTAAAGAAAAGTACAAATGCAAAACAAGATTAAAAATGATTATTTCCATCAAGGTTTCCTGCTTGGTGATCTAAATCATGATTAAAATTGGTGATTTAAATTACCTTGATTTTAAACTAATCCACCCTGTTTTCTTTGCTTATGGAATAGCACATGTCATGGAGCACATGCTAGATCACAGCGGAGAGAGCTGTGCCTGCAAGCTGTTGTTGTAAAATCCCCTGGCCTTTTTGGCAAGTTTTCTATGGAATACTATTTATTACCTATAACCTTAGAGAATGCCATGCATCATGTTTTCTAGCCTTTCTACAAGGAAAGGGAAATATTTTTCGTGTGGTCCTCACAAGAGCCTGATGTGACAATTAACCTTCACTTCCTCAAAAAGAAGCAAACAACCCCCTCCCCAATGACCCCTAACAAAAAACCTGCAGAAGAACAAATGTTGATGGTACAATGTTTAGAGGAGCCAATGTTCAAAAGCTTCCAGTTATTAGACTGTCAAAGATGTTTGCCTTTGAAATCACTGTTTATCAACTGAGTGCAAGTATGTTCATATAATTTGACGTATTCTATGTTTTTTATTTCTAATGACAAAAAAGCATTTATCCTTGGGTCTATGCACCCTGACATCAACTGAGTTTATACACATTTTAAAAACATAAAAAACACAGAAAACCGCTCCAATCCAGGCAGCCAAGTCCTACCAGGATGGTTTTATGGCTAGACACTAAATTGGGCTCAGGAGATATAGGTTCAATTCCTGGTTTTGCCACTGACTTCTTGTGAGACCTTTGGCTGAGATTTTCAGAGGAGCCTAATGAAATGACAGTGCCCAAATATTATTCAAGTGCAATGTAATTTGGGGCACCTAACTGCTGTAGACTCCTTTTGAAAATCTCTGCCTTAATCTCCTTGTGCTTCAGATCCCTGCCTGTAAAATGGGGACAAGAATACATTTTGACTTCATAGGGGGCTGTGGCGAAGGAGAGAAATACGTGCAGAATTATGTATGGAATATTATATTTACCTCAGTTTATCTGTGTGATATTTATTCTGGGTGACTGCATGGAGTTAAACCAACGGAGGCTGTAGAAGGGGAACAAGCAGAAAACAAACCTTATCTCTGTTATCTCCAGGAAGAATACCAAGGATCCTCATGAGAACAATGAGAGCTAGTCTTTGGGAAATATCTACCTACCTGCTGTTTCCAGCCAGGGTAACAGGCCTTTTTTCCCCGAGGCCAGAGCCTAAGATCAAAGGAACACAGCCATTAAAAAAACCCTGCCTCGAGAGCAAAAGCATGTGTGGGAGCTGAGTGGGCAGCTCCTCCGGGAGAGGCGCTATGTGGGGAGAAGAGAGAGAGAGAGAAAATAAGATACTGCAAGAGGACAGTCTGTCTCTCCCTGCCCAGAGATGGAGGTAGCTGGGCTAAATGGAACTAAGACAGAGAGGAGTGTCTGAGTGTTGTTTGCCTGTGTGTTGAGGGAAATGATCAGCTTCAGGCAAGGCCCAGGTGTGCAGACCTTTTTCTCTGCTTGCTGTGTATCTTTGGGTGAATGGACAATACCTCTGTCTGGAACAAACTGTTTTGAGTCATTTTAATCAGCATTGGTCACAGGCTCTCAGAGCGAAGTTTCTCACAGGTACCAATTACAGCTGGGCCTGTCGTGTGAGCATGGCTGTATGTGGAGGCTGAACCTGCAAGGTCTAGTCTCAGAGTGGTAGAACTATGGAGTTCCACCTAGGGAGAGGAGAAGGTAGCAAAACTTGTCACCTGAAGGATTCACTCTTGAGGGAATACAAGAACCATGGACTTCCACTCTGGGAAAAGTGAAGGTGGAGGCTTTTTCACCCAGAAAGATTGCCCACACAGAGACAGGGGAGAGATCACAGGTACAGCTCTCCCCTGACACATGTTTTGAAAATCAGTCAGTGTTTGCGAGGCACTCAGATACTATGGTGATGGGGGGGACATATAATTAGGCAGATAGAATCAAACCAACAGTGCAGACAAGTCCTCCCTTATACCTCGGAGATCCATTATTCCCCTGCCTCACCCTCTGCACATACCTCAGAAGTACTACATTGCATGTCACGTGAGAGGGCAGCTGAAAGATAGCATGTATTTTTGCCATACTGGTACTTTCTTTGTGTCCAGTTAATAAGCTTCAAATCATGTCTGTAAATTCACTAAGCACCTGATTCAAGAATCATAAAGATAGATCCTTAATTTTCTATTGCATCACAATTTCAGGCCCACAAGCCTTTAAAAAGAGCCTCTGCCATTTTCCCTCTCAATGTCTCCTGTGTGTTTCAGAAAAACATATGTGGGCAATTTGACTGGGTACAATAATACATTAATAAATAGCATGGGTTTTTCTTCAGTGGTCCTGTCTGTCTTCTTTCCTAGTAGATATAGGCCCAGTCCAGCAAGGTGTTGAGGATCCTAAAATCTCAGTGATTTCTCTGGGAGTTGGTGGTGCTTGTTACACCTCAGGAGGCACTCAGCACCTAAAATGATCAAGCTTTATTCTCCAGATAACAGAACCTCTGCTGCACATGTGCTAAACAGAGAGGCTAACTAAGCTTGGTAGTAACTGCTACAGATGCAAAATGTTTTTCCATTATACCCCCTTGTTATAGATATTATCACTACAGCAAACATTCACCTTTATCCCTTCTTGGTCTCTGACTCAAGATGAATTCCCTTGGAATTTTTGACCATAGTCCCTTAAGTCTTTTTCCCCAGTTGAGAGGAGAGTGAACAAAACTGAACTTTGCTGATTAGTTTTTTAAATTAAAGACTCTGTAAAGAGGTCTGATCTGTTTGGAGCGAGGGGCTCAGTACTTTCTGAAAACGAGGCTCCTTTAAGGTAGTTCAGTTTGGACTCCTAAAAAGCGAGGCATTCAAAATCACTAGTCACTCTTCATAATCTCGGCCAAGAATTCTTTCTACAGTTCTGATGGCTGAGGCTTGAAAGCTGTGCGTTCTTGTAAGTACAAGTTACAAATCTGGTTTTTAGAGAGGTTTGAATTTCACCGCTTTACATTTGCAGAGTGTAAAAGTTGTTTGCTTTTTGCAGCCTATGAATGTGCAGTCTACGGAGGATAGTCCCCAGTTTGTTTCCTTCTCTTCTGGAAAGCGATTTTTTTTATGTGTTGTTTTTAATACTCTTTCTCATAGTAATGGCTTGGTTGCTGCCAGAAATTTGTGGCTACTCATAGCTGGGAAGTAGTTTTATTGTGATGAACTGCCCTCTTAATGGAGGCAATATTCTTTTAGCCACAATGGTTGCTGTTAAAAATCCATTTGGTAATGTAGCAATCTTTTCTGAGAAGGATTTCTGAGCAATTTTGTAACTGAGGCATATTTGCAATCTTTAGGGGTGATCAGGGGAGAGAGGGAGGGAAGAAAATCCCCTTGATGCATACATACAGAGGGAAATGCTGCAGCACCAGTAGAGATCTCTTTTCACATCTTCCTGGGCCAGCCAAGTGGATCTGGGTGTTGTGGATGTGACTGTGGGAGCATCTTCCAGGTCTGCTCCTGCATATGACTTGTGTTCAGTTGCTGGCAAGTGCTATGTAAATGCTTGATTCTTGGGGGCAGATTTTCTCCCATCCATAGTAACCATAGTCTGAGTAGCTGGGTTTGGTGGAGTGGTTATTACACAAGAGTGGAATGACAGGATCCGTTCTGACTACTCCCAGGTTGCTAAAGTGGAACTGCTGCTGCATTTGTGCATTTCCCTCTGTCCCCCCTTTTTTAATTTGAGGTGGGCAAAAGGGAAGGGAGAGTAATGACCTATGGGTCTGCTTAGTCACAGTAAAATAGTGCTCTGGGTGCAGAAGGCCAATATGTAAACTGGATAGCAAATCTTTTTAAACAGGTGTAGTATGCTAAAGGTAATTCCAAATGGCAATGATTCGCAGTGGAGAAATGTCCACATGTGATGTAGCACAGGAGCGGGTGGATGTGCAGTTCTATTTCAGTTCGTTTATTAATAGATCTAGAGAAGGTCTGTGTCTGTAGAAGGGCACGATTTAGCAATGACACCTAAATTGGTCCTGCCACCAATTCCTGGTGTAACTTCATTGACTTCAGTTGAGTTAGGCCAGGAGTGCCTGATCCAAAGATCATTGAAGTCATGGACCTGATCCACCACAGCTCATCAAGATCAATAACAAATTCGGCCCATAGAGATTTTTAGCCATGAGGACAGTCTGGGATCCCTGCAGTCTGGAGGAGAGACGGCTTACTGCAGTGTGTAAGTGCAAGAGGGCTTTTGAGACAAAGAAGCCCAATGATTTTAATGCTTTGTAACTTGCATGAGTGTCTCTGTATTTTCAGGTTGCTATATAGTTCAAACAGATCCTTACCTACCCTATGTGAACCTCTTCTAGAGTCCAGTCCCGGCCCTCTGTACTCAGTAGAAAACTTACAACTGATTTTCACTGTAAACAGTTACATTAGTTGTTTAGGAGGCTACTAGGATGGCTCTGAAACTAAATGTTTTATCTAAGTGAGACCAATTGGAATGGATAATTGCTCTGCTCTGCATTTCTACATGTGCATGCATGAACTTAAAGTGAATAAAGCTCACTTGATAGAGGCTGCTATGCTGTTCTTAGTAATGTTAAATTAACAACGTCTTAATATATGTCATGTGTGTCAATGGCCCAGTAGTTTTATATGTCTAGTATGTGTATATATCAAGGCTCGATCTGCCCCTGATTACCAGGGTTGGAGTGAACATTTTTAGTTTTTAATGTAATGCTCTGCGGTGCTGAATATTGCCTGATGGGAGTTGAGGATTGTCAGTGCTCTCAGAAGACATTCAGCACCTCAAGGAATTGGCCCCTATGCTAATATCATTAAACTTACACATCGAGGGTATGTCTACACTGCAGTTAGACACCCGCGACTGGCCTGTACCAGCTGACTCAGGCTTGCAGGGCTCAGGCAAAGCGGCTGTTTAATTGTGATGTAAATATTTGGGCTTGGACTGGAGCCCGGGCTCTTAAATGTGGGAGTGTCCCAGAGCTTGGGCTGCAGGCTGAGCCAGAACATCTACATTGCAATTAAACGTCCCCTTAGCTGGGGCCCCTTAACCAGAGCCCCTTCGCCCAAGTCAGCTGGCATGGGTCAGCCACAGGTGTCTAATTGCAGTGTAGATATACCCTAAGAGTCTGATTCAAAGCTCATTGAAGTTAATGGGAACCTTTCAATTGCCTTTAGTGGACTTTAGATCAGGCCTTATAATATCTTTGGTAATTTTAGATGGTGTGGGTTTCTCTAAGTTCTTTTAAAAACTATAAAACTATGTTCCTTTTGGCCCACTGACATGGAAAAATGACTGGTTAAAGGCTGGTGAATGAGTTATTAATAGTCTGCCTTTCCTACACAATAAAAGCATTTATTTACCTCTTACGTTTTCAGCTATGAAGGAAAAAAGGCATGGTAGAGGTTGGTCTATGTTTGTAGGTGTTTAGATATATAGTATTGTGAATAAAATATGTTACTGTCTGATGGCAGAATTTTTGTTTAGGAGTATTTCATAATAAACCAAAAGGAGAATTTTGGCTGGCAAAGTTTTCAAAGTTCACGATAAACTGTTGCTGGCATGAAAGTCAGCTAAACAGGCTCATGTTGTTGTTTCCCCCAGGATGTCTTTCATGCTTTTTTCTCTTCCCATTGGAAATACAATTATTTATTTGCATGCAAGGTAGGTGAATTCTTTTATCTATTTGTGTATCATAAACCAAACAATTAGTATACTGCAGTCACAGTGCACTTTAAAAAAAACAACCCTTCAAAAGCTTTTAGTCAATATTATTATTGGAGGGAAAACTCTTAAGTAATTGTATGCAAACAATAATAGGCAAAGTTGTTTAGTGTTTAATAATAAAAGTTGCACTGGAAAACAAAAAAAGTGACTTGTAGCACAGAGCTCCACATGCAGTGAACCCAAGGATAGAAATATGATGTCAGTCTTTGAAGGGATAGACAATACACTCTCTGCCAACACTGGAAAATCCCAGAAGATTAGTTTATTTGCCAGATGTTATTGGGAGTTCATCACTGACACCCTCTGCTTCATAGTCTTCATCTCACCCCGCAGTTGCCTTTCCTGCCCTTTGCAAATTTCCTGTCGATCTCTTTTTCAGAGTGCGACACTCAAGTTCCTCCTTGAAGTTGATGTTTGTGCTTCATAGCAATAGGCAAGTTGTCCTGTTGACTTATGAAGATGATCTGAAGCCTTTCTTGTTTTTCTTTAATACACCCACGATAACTCTCTTGGCATCAGCATATGCATGAAAGAGCCACTGATGTGAAGTGTAGCAGCTTCTTCAGTTCTGGAAGCTTTGCTTGTACTTGTGGGAGCTATAGGACTACACTTCACACAACCC